>NW_022196911.1:54935604-55006899 GCF_008632895.1 Mastomys coucha
GGGGAGGGGAGCACAGCTTTTATTAGGTTTACAAAGAAGTCCTCTGTTCAGAAAGGCAACTCCAGAAATATCTTGAGTGTCTTCCCTGCCCTGGGTGCAGGCTGAAGTTCAGTCAGGTATTGAGGGCAAGATGAGATTGGGTTGGACTTTCTCTGGTCCCCTTTTCTCAACTCAAAGTTAGTTGACACCCAACCCAGCTTGTTTCAAATGGCCTATGGACCCTCAGGTAGACAGTGGGCACTGAGCACTACTCAGCTCCCTGGTGTTCCATATAATTGTCAGTCTTCACAGTGGCTCAGTAAGGCATCTGTTACTCTTACCCCTGATTCAAGAATGTGAAAACTTGGGTGACCCCCACCCCTCATGGTGAATGACAGCTAGTGGGTAGGCCTTCCATGTCTGAAGTGTCTGCTCCTATGATAGGAACCAGCATCAGAGCTCCTGGTGTCCTTTTAAAACATTTGGGCTAGCAGAAACAAAAGGTCTTGTTAACCATTAAGGAGGCCTTCAGGGTGGGCAGGTGCACTGGCTACTGAGCAGGCTGCTTCTGGTGGTTCCAAAATGGGGTCAGCTAGCCCTTAAGTTTAGTGCCAGGCCAGAGTTAACATTTTGCCCACCTGCTTAGCTAGGCTTCTTGTCAGAGATGTTAATTTTGAATGCATTCTTGTCTACCTGCCTGAAATAGATGCAGTCTCTAGGCTTTGTTCTTGCATGTTCTTGGCCACTATGGGGATGAATTTCAGCTGGTGTTGGTGCCTGGACTACTTCTGCACACTAACCCTGTAACTATCCTTTCTTGAATGATCTTGCTGGTTGCTGTTGCTCTTTGAGGACTGGTATCTGAGGCCCAAGTAGTCCACCTGGTGCTGGACTGGATCCTGGTCCCTGATAGGTTAGAGTGACAAGATATCAGTTACTTTGCATTGAATTACTATAGCCAAGACAGACCTGACACACAGCCTGGAAAACTTCAGTAAGCCAGTAAGCAACCCTACCTGAGTACCACTACTACCTGAGCTTGGAATTTGCTCGAGACTTCTGAGCCTTTGAAGGAGTTCTTACAGGAGGTTCTTAGACCTTTTTATGCTAAGTGTGGAGAAGCTATGATTCTTATAACACTTTTAGTGACTAACAGAAAGCTAATGAAACCCTGACCTCTCCATCTTTCTTTGTGAGAGCTACACCTGTCAGTGTAGCCTTAGTGAAGCACTTCCTGTCACCTCTGCTGTTTCAGAAACACCAACTTAGCCACAGAGAACCAGCTATATAGAGGTTGCCCAAGCTCCTGGTCTCATCATGTCTTGGCAGCATCTCTGTCAAGCAGCTGTAGCAAGTGTCTCTTATTTCTCATGCTAACTATTCTGCTTGGAGCCCTATAAACCTATACACCATGCATGCCAGTCTGGCCTGGCACAGCCCTCCTACTATCCTGGGGCCTTGAAGTCCTCTAGCCAGATACAGTGCTCTCAGCCCAAGAAGAGACAGTGGCTCTAGGACAGTGGTGTCCCTGCAGCAATCTAGCTGTGAAGGATGCCTTGGCTGCACTTAAAAGATTTTCCTCTACCTGACAGCCAGCAGCTGCTTAGCTCACTGCTCTCCCAACTAGTCTCCTCACCTCAGCCACTACGGGCACAGCAAGCTAAAGCAGCACGACTTCTAACAGTACTGAGTGTGGAGGCAGAGCACAGACAGATCCTCCTGAGCCCTGGCTACCCTTGCCTCCCTTGAGGAAAGGAACTCTTAAGGGAGGTTTGTAGTGACCCCTGAAAAGAGAGGTTCCTGGGTTCTAGGCCATATTCTTCCTCTTGCTTATTAGAGATTTTAATTTTCTGAGAGGGACCTTTATCACTTCCTCTCAGTTCCACACCACTAGTTCAGAATGCATGCCACGCCCACTCTCATTGTGAGGGAGTAGGATATCCCTAGGAGAGCAGGCCTCAGGTTTGGTGAGAAGAGACCATCCTCCCAGCAGGTTTAAGTCAGCTCTCAGACCCCAGGTAGGCAGCCCAAGCCTTCTGCCTAATCCCACAAGGTGACTCCTTACGCTGTGTGGTAATTATGGGTTTCCTCTCTTCAGTCATTACCTTGGGGTTTGCTGCTTTAAAATCTTAGATAACTTTGATTTATCATGATTTGAATTTTAAAAGCAGTCTTTTTCTGTTCATTCATTTCCCAGCCTTATTTTCTTTCAGGTCTTGCCCTCTCCACCCTCTGCTGTGTTCGCCTCCTCCACCCGCTTCGCTTCCATCTCAGCTCCGTCGTCCCAGCCACAGACCGCCTGACAAGGCCACTGGCCTTTCACATGAAATCAACTGCTTTGTTTTATTTTGATTTTGATTCCTTTTAATGTTAGCAGAAACTGTTAATTCATGGGCTTTTGTCTTGCTAAATTTTGAACTGTGGGGTGCATTGTAACTAGAGGGTGCAGTGTGTGCTGAGGTGGTGGTTATTCTTGATTGTGTCTGACTCAGGGAGGTTACCAAAGTGTACCAAAGTATATGAGTCCAATGTTGGGGCAGAGCCAGTACAGGCCCAGTGTGGAAAGGTTCTGTGGCTGTTTCAGCCCAGCATGAGTGGGGGAAAATGGAGCTCAAGTAGACTGAATCTGTGCCCTAAGTCCTATCAGTACTGTGTAAATGGTGCCTCCCATGCTGAACAGGAAGGCTAACACTGGAGGTAGGCCAGATGTGCAGGTTGACTACAGGAGCCCCCTACTGGACCTAAGACGCAGTCCACCTTGGGAACGGGGAAACTCTGGTTCAGCAGCTTCATGTCCTCTTTTGTAGGAGGTCCCAGGTAATTGAGAAATTTGAGGCCTTGGACATTGAAAAAGCGGAGCACATGGAAACCAACATGCTGATTCTGACCACTCCATCAAGTGACACTCGTCAGGGCCGCAGTGAGAGACGGGCCATCCCTAGAAAGCGGGTGAGCTCCAGTGTGGGGCAAAGTGGGGCCTTTGGCAGCATGGCTTGGGTCTGGGGAACACACTGCCCTACGTGTTCTGAGTCCCATACATACCAGGGACATGTTTCTTCTGGGCCTCCACTCTGTTCTCTTCCAGTTAGCCTCTTGAGCACCAGCCTGTCTTCCACATCTCCCTCCTGCAGCATTAGCCTTCTGTGCCACAAGATGCTTCAATGAGTTTTAAATCCTAGTTGTAACTAGCTCAATTTTTCCCACTGAGGCCACCCAGGAACAAAGCCGAATATGATACCTTTTTTCCTTCTTTTGTTTTTGGAGTGGCAAACTGTACCCTCATTTCTCTGTTTAGCCTACAAGGTCCATCAGACCTCAGCAGTCCTCCTCCTCCTCCTCCTAGATTCCTCCAGCCTTTTGCCCACCTGCCTCTTCTGTGGCCTGCTGTACCCAAGCTCTTCTTTCCAGTTTCTTTGTTGTTCATGTGGTGCCTGCTGTATTTCTTCTGTAACCTGAGAAGCTGCAAAATTGGGTGGGACCAGTGATAACCAGGCATCCAAAGAAAAGGCTGCTCCACTGACCAAAGCATGCCAGGACATGGGTCATCCCAGAACCTGCTGTGGGGCCTAGACAGCACTGCCCCACTCAAGGAGGGATGAACTACCCAACTTGTTGCCCCCATGCCTGCCCAAGCTGCCTTGAGCTGTACTGATGGCTGGCTGCTCTCTGCCACAGGACTTTGCCAGCGAAGCCCCCACAGCTCCTCTCTCAGATGCTTGTCCCCTGTCTCCACACCGAAGAGCCAAGTCATTGGACAGGAGGTCCACAGAATCCTCCATGACGGTGAGCCCAGGCCACGTGCCAAGTTCTCTGGAGATCTGTGCCACTACCACTGCTGCTTCTGGCCACTCTGGGCCACTGTCCATTTATGTCTCTATGTCCACACTGGCCCTCTCTCTGTACCACCCTCATGCCTGTGGGTGCCCTACCCACTGGTCTGCAACCCATTGGAAACTGACCATTCTTCCCCATCCTGGGCCCACCAGGACTAGGGGCTGTGTGTCACCCTGAGTAGCAGCACATGGAGGTCTCTGTGCACAGAAAGCTGCACATAGCCACTGCAGGTGTAAAACCCCAACTTGGTCTCTGCTGTCTTGCTTTTGGTGTTTATTTTTGTGGCACTTTGGAACAGAATCCATGTTGTATTGACAATTTGTCCCGCCTGAGGGTGTGTACAGGAATGAAACTGCAGACAAAGTTCGACCTGGTTCTTCAACACAAGTCTACAACCTTCCAGGAGACATGGCACACTCACCAGCTCTCATCCCCAAGCCAGAGCAGTTTCTCTATCAACTCAGCTGGTAGCCACTAATCCTGGCAACCACCAGAGACCCAGAGAGAAAAGAGCCACAGGGACCAGCTTTCACCATTTCTTGAGGCAGGCACAACAATGATAACCACAGCAGAAAGTTTAAGAATCTTTCATAGATCGGCAGCTCAGCAGGCAGTGAGCGGGCCTTCATCCCAAGTCTCATGAAGCAACAACTGTGCACCATCAAAAGGGGATTTCCCTTTTTACAGGTCTCAGGGCTGGAGCATTCTAAAGTTTGTCTCCATTTCTGTTGGTTCTTCAAACAATTCTTGCAGAAGGAAGTCTTGCGAAGCGTGGGTTCCAGGAAGGCTCCACAAAGGGAAGCAAGCCTCTGTTCAGTTGTAGCATGGCAAGAGCCTGCTTTGGTCTCTCCACAATGGAGCAGGAACTCTCAGGATGCCTGTCCTAGTTGGTGTCACTTCTCTGGATCACTTCCAAGTAGTAAGAGGCATCAAAACCAGTTTCTGATCAGGACAGCTGTGGAAGAGACCTGAGAGCACTGGGGACCGCAGAAGGGATAGCTGGGGTGTTCGAAGCTTGTCCTTCCGGGTATACTTGTAGCAGTTGAGAACTTTGTCCCCAGCAGAATGCAGGCTGCTCCTCAGTAGAGCCAGCACCTCTCAGGTCTGCTACAAGGTTGCTGGTACTGCTTTGTTCACCCCAGACATGGTTTCCCTCTCAGGCTTCTAGCCTTCAGTCCTTCTATAGCCTCAGCAGGATTCCCCTTTCAGCTGTTACTGCAGGTTTGCTCATGTACTTAACCATCCTGGGGACTCCCCATCTGGGCCCATGCTATGACCTAAGTCAGAATGAGCAAAGCCCTGAATAAGCCAGAATAGAGACCTCAGAGCAGCCAGGCAGCCTGTGCTCCTAGGCCCAGGTTTGTCCCTCAACTGCTAACTCAGGGACATATGCCTCTGGGCAGCAACGCTGGGGCAAGAGTGGGCAGGCTTATCTGGTAGGTGGTGGAAACTCTGGTGCTGCTTCATCTACATGAAAACAATCCTGTTGAGCACAGTTGTCCATCACTGGGGAACCCAGATGGTTTCCCTTGAGCTATTCTTCTTTTCTTTCTCAGCCTGACCTGCTGAATTTCAAGAAAGGCTGGCTAACCAAGCAGTATGAGGACGGCCAGGTGAGTGTGTGTCCAAGGCTGGAGGACTGGGGAACAGGTGCAAGTCCCAGCTTGTCTTACACCTGGTGGGGTTTGTGAGCCCTGATTCATGGCCTTGGCCTACAGACATCCTACAACATCCTATAGTTCCAGCTCCTGCCTATCACTGCTCCTAAAAATTCTCTTAAAGAGTCTGTGCTTCCTCAGAGGCAGAATAGCCAGCCTATGATTGTGGGGCTGGCTTGTGTTTCCATACAAGGCAGCTATGTATGGGCAGACAGATAAAGCTGCAAAATCCTTGTGTTGGACCATCTCAGCTTTAAGGGCACCATTAGGTCCTAGAATTGTGAATATTATCAAGTCCAAACAGGAAGAATTTGCAAGCCTCACCTTGACCAGAAGTATGTTAGACCCTTGCCTTAGAAGCCTGTAAAAACCCAGTCTACTACCCTAGTTCTTTTCGCCTTGGGAGATGCAAAAGCATTCCCTCTTTCTCCTTCTTCCACCATATTTAATGCCTTTGGCTTTACCTGAAGACTCAAGTTCCCTTCCTCAGAATGAAGATTGGGACTTTGGCAGGTTAGTTTGTACCTGCTGGTAGTGTGCTCAAATGTTGTGTCAGCCAAGTGGCTGTGCTCCTCAGCAACTTTCACAGCTACCGTTCTGTGCGATGGACCCAGAGCTGTCTGCAGTCTCTGCAGTTAGAATGGAGGCCTGCAAAGCACCAGTCACCAACCACACACTGGGGCACAGAGCTAACCAGAGCCCACTATTCTCCACTGCCTCATTGCTGGAGTGCATCTAAACAGGGCCTCCCTGAGGCCATGAGCGCATGGCTGCCTGCTTTACCTGTACTGTCCAGGGTGCCTAGACTCGTCGGGGGCCAGGGAGGGACATCAGGTATGTTTGCATTGTAGTTGGATGTTTATCTTTCTCTCCCTTAGTGGAAGAAACACTGGTTTGTCCTGGCAGATCAGAGCCTGAGATACTACAGGGATTCCATGGCTGAGGAGGTGAGAACACTACAAGGCATAAGTGGCATCTAAAAGTCCAGGGCTGAAGTCTGAAAAGGTAGCCTGCTGCCTTGGGTGTCATTGTTTCAGTCTACTGGGACAGTACATGCAGAAGGACCAGCTTTGATGGCAGAACCGTTGCCCTCCTCAGACATTATGGTCATCCTATGAGGACTTGAGTTAGGTATCTTGATATAGTGGGCTTTGACTACTTTGTTTTCTATATTCTTTTAAGAACAATGAAATTGGGCTGGAGAGATGGCTCAACAGTTAAGAGCATTTGGTTTTATAGAGGATCTGGGTTTTTACACCTACATAATGACTCACTACCATCTGTAACTCGAGTTCCAAGGGATCTGATGCTCTCTTCTGATTCCACAGGCTCCAGGTACATATGCGATACACAGGCATGCGCACACACAAAATACTCATATAAATAAATCTAAAAAAAGAACAATGAAGTTAGTACTCTAGGTGAACTCGGCTCCAGTTTTGTCTTTGGTCTTCAACAAAAAAATTGTGATAAATTGAGTCACTGGACGGGTTAACTTATGTCTTGCTGTGCCTTGTTGTTGTAGAGGAACTTACATTTTAAAAAATCTTTTTTTTTTTTTTTTTAATATTTTCAAGACAGTTTCTCTCTGTGTATCCCTGGCTGTCCTGGAACTCACTCTGTAGACCAGGCTGGCCTCGAACTCAGAAACCCACCTGCCTATGCTTCCTAAGTGCTGGGATTAAAGGCGTGTGCCACCACTGCCCGGCTAAAAAATCATTTTTTGTGTATTAAGGAATGGGGGAAAACACTTGCCATGGGACACTAGTGGGTGTCAGAGGACAATGTATGGGGGAGCCAGTCATCTCGTCTCATACCATGGTGGTCCCAGGGACTGACTTAGCAGCAGGCAGTTTACCAGATGAGCCGTTTCCTCACCAGTCCTAGAAGACCAATCAGAAGGGCTCTTTCCTTCACCTATGAAAAAGTCTTTTGAGCAACCTGACAAATCTGTGTCCTGCTTTTCCCCTGCTAACTCCATCTGGGGTCCTTCAGAATCCCCCATCATCTCACATTTGCCATTCCGTGATCTTAAATTGGTGGGGGTTGGGGGAGAATCTCTTGGCTGGTTGTATTTAAATTCCTGAGATCAGCCTCCAAGGCCTCCAAGAGGAGACTGTTAATGAGATAGGCACGGTAAGCTTTGAGCAAGGGTGGACCTAGTACTCAAAATTTTGTTTTTGTGTGTGCCACAGCATGGTATAGAGATCAACTTGTGGGAGTTCTCTCCTTCTACCAAGTAGGTTCCAGGAATTGAACTTAGATTGTCAAGCTTAGTCACAAGCACCTTTACCTGCTGAAAATATAAGGATTCAGCGAAATGTGTTATGAAAGTCAAAACTGCTGGCAGAACTGTGTTGATAAAACATCGATGGCACAAAAGCAGAAGTAGATAAAACTGCCAGTGGCTTGACAATAGGCCAGAGTCAGATTGTACCAACAGTAAGTGGGCTTGTATTGGTCTACAGTGAATGATGTTTAAAAGCAATAAAATAGGTTCCTGTTATTTTTAAGTTGCAGCCTTTGAATGCCATTCTCTTTAGTATTCTTTTTTTTTTTTTAACTTTTATTACTATGTTTGTGTCTGTGCGTGTGTGCATGATCTTCTATGTGTGGGTACACATGTGCTCTCTTGTGGACATCTGAGAGAACTGTGAAGTTGATTCTGTCGTACTACCTTTAAATGTGTTCTAGGGGTGGAACTCGGTCATCAGACTTGTGTAGGAAGCACCTTTATTGAACATCCCCCCTTTTTAAAGAAGATTTATTTATTTATTTATTTATTTATTATATGAATGTACACTGTAGCTGTCTTCAGACACACCAGAGGGCATCAGATCTCATTATGGGTGGTTGTGAGCCACCATGTGGTTGCTGGGATTTGAACTTAGGACCTTCATCAGAGCAGTCAGTGCTCTTAACCACTGAGCCATCTCTCCAGCCCCCGAACATCCCCTTTTTAATGTTCTTTAAGTGGGAAATGTCCATCAGTCATTCATCTGCATGCCAAAGCCTTACCAGAGAAGTTACTGTGTTACCATCTGAACTAGCACTTCTTTGTGGACTATTACTTGAACAACAGCTGACAGATAAACTCTGGCCACTCAGTTCTGAGAGTTGGGGTCATTTTCATGAAAATAAACCAGGAATCTATCCCTTCATGGACAATTTGTTGCCAGTAATGAATAGAGTTTGAGCTTTCAGACTGGAAAAACAAAACAAACAAACCAACAATTTGGGCTAGAGAGTTGGGTCAGCAGTTAAGAGAACTTGCTGCTCTTTCAGAGGACCATATGAGGGGTCACAACTGCATGTACCTTCAGTTCCAGGAGATCTAGTGCCACCTACTGGCAGGCACTACTCACCCATAGTACACATACAGGCTTACAGATAAAACATTCACACACATAAAAAGAAATACTTTCAAAGAAAAACCTAGTCTGGGCACAGTGACACATATCAATTGTTTCTGCTACTCAAGACACTGAAACAGGAGAATCACTGAATCCAAGAATCTGAGACCAACCTATGCAGTATTCAGAGACCTTGACTCAAGAGAAAGTGAGAATGTTGGAAGGTTTATGTTCATCATCTCAGCAGCTTCTATTTATCTGCAACTTCTGCTGCTGACATAGGCAGGGATTTAATATTTTTTGCTCCTGCAGAATGAATTGCATAGACATTTGGTATTGTCTGTGACCAATTATAAAGTTACAGAACATGCCTGGCAATAGAGATGTTTAAAGGGTAGAAGTACCATGATTTCATTGTTAACAGCACAGAAAATTCACTTGGTAGGACTGCAGATTACACACTGCAGTTAAGCGTTAAGACATGACTGCTCATCAAGGCAGTCCAGCCAGCCAATTCCTTGAAAATTCTCCCTTTCCATCTCTGTGTTAGACTACTTTCTCTTCATACATGTTAGCCAAAATGGTACATGGAAAAGTGCAGAAGTAGAAGAGTCTACCATCATCTCCCACGCTAGGCATGGAGACCTGCAGAAATGTGAACACTGCCACTCTAGACAGTGATTGGGGATCATATTTTGATTTTTTTTAATTTTAATTTCAATATGAAGTGGATTTAATATGTGATTCAAACTAGCTTTAAACTTACAGTGCTCCTCTCCAACCTCCCAAGTGCTCAAATTGTAGATGTGAACCGCCACACCCAGCTTTTATTAAAGTTTTTCTTAAGTGACTAATGTTTGAATTTTCTATTTTTAATACAGAAAATGTCATCAATAGTTGAACTTAATATAGACAGTTTTTAAAATTTATTTATTTATCTATCTATTTATTTATTTATTCATTTATTTGGATTTTTGATACAGGATTTCCTTGTATAGTCCTGGCTGTTCTAGAACTCACTCTGTAGACCAGGCTGGCCTCAAACTCAGAAATCCGCCTGCCTCTACCTCCTAAGTGCTGGGATTAAAGGCATGCACCACCACCACCCAGCTGACAAAATTCTTAAGAGTGTGTCCTAGTTTGTTTTTTTTTGTTGTGGTGGTAAACACAATGGCCTATAGCAACTTGAAGAAGAAAGGGTTTATTTCCTCTTACAGTCTATAGTCCATCACAAAGGGAAGTCAAGTCAGGAACTGAAGCAGAGACTGTAGAAGAGTACTGCTTACTGGCTTGCTCTCTATGGCTTACTCAATTTGTTTTTCTTAGACCACCCAAGACCACCTGTCCCAGGGTCTAAGTACCCATGGTGGGCTAGGCCCTTCGACCCCCAAGAAAATGCCCTACCAAACTTGCCTAAGGCAGTCTGATGAGGCAATCCCTCAGTTAAGGTTCTTTTTTTCAGATGACCCTAGTTTATGCCAAGTTGACACAAATCTAACCAGCAGAGAAGGTCTTCTTGCTTTAGGCATGTAAAACGATTTTAAAGGAAAACATTTGGAAATCACTGTAGAATTTCTTTGGCTAGATACACAGAGAAATGGTGGTACTGACACCCCAAGGGACAGCACATATAGGACAATTGGTCAAGTCTAGTCTTGTGAAGACATCACAGAAACATGCTCACTTGGGCATCCTCTCTTCCTGAATCTCCTCACACCCTCTCATTTTTCTCTGCAGGCAGCTGACCTAGATGGAGAAATTGACTTGTCCACTTGCTATGATGTCACTGAGTATCCAGTCCAGAGAAACTATGGCTTTCAGATACATGTGAGTTTGGGAGTGGATGGAGTCACCAGCAGGGTTAGATCTTAACACGTGTAGTCAGCATTCCATCTTCCCTGGTAGTAGTGACATCTCTGCCCTGTGGCTACTGACCTGTACTTCTGATACTTGGTGTGGACAAAAAAATGTGTTTCTGTATCTTTTTCCCCAAGGCTTTTGAAAGGCTTTGTTGCAGAAATTGCTCCTTTTCTTTTATTTTTATATTGGAGTGTAGGACCATTGGAAGGATGAAGAATGTGGGGAATAAGGGATCGGGTTAAGGGATTTCTAGTACCTTCATAGCTTCATAATGGTTATAGTCAATGGAGTTACTCTTCTTTTATTTGGTATCCATCTATTAGCCCTGGTTCATGGTGGTTGGTTGTTCTTTCTAATGTGGGAATCTGTCCCGTATATCATCTCATCACTATCACTACCAAATGGTCCTAGGCAGACCACAGTAGCTCTCTAGTCACCCAGAATTCTGGGCATGTACCATGCACCTGTATGGAGGCTGTAAGAGGCTAGGCCACCACTCTCCCTCCTCCCAGCCAGTTTTGTGTCCTTGTCCCTAGGGCTAGCTGAGCTCTTTGAGATGAGGAACACATGTGATGATTTAACTATGTGCCAGCAACTAACAAGTGTGCAGCACCTTGTGTAGGGGATACTCAGTTCAACTCTCCCCAAGGCGTGGCCCTGTTAGTCTGCCTATCTCAAGCAGATCGTATACAACTTCCTAGAAAAATCATGAAGCCTAGCCCTCTTCCTTTAGAGATGGAGGTGGCAGTCACCCCAATGGGCTGACCTCTGATGATTAGTATTTTTTTTTTTTATAGACCAAGGAGGGTGAGTTCACCCTGTCAGCCATGACATCTGGCATACGACGGAACTGGATACAGACTATCATGAAACATGTGCTCCCAACATCTGCCCCAGATGTGACCAGGTAAGATGGAGGCCTTGCTAATTGTCCTAAGGTACCTGCCATTCTCTGAGGCCTAAGTCCAACTACACTACAACATGAATTCCTTTCCTCTTTTCTGGCCCATTGTCAGCTGGCTACATGGTCTCTATGATTCTTTGCTTTTCTTCCTCTGCTGGCCTGATAAGCCACACAGGACACTCTCATGCCTATTCTCAGTATAGAGGTCTTTGTCAGCAGAGTTTAGCCCTCAGACTGGGGTTAGGCTCCACTGTGGGCCTTCTCTGGTAGCTGCACTCCAGCTCCGGGTGGAAGCAAGAGTTTTGCTTTATCTCCACTGTTGTTTTGCACTATTGTTTTTCACTTCCTCATCAGAGTCCTACATGTCTGCTTGTTAATATAATCGGGAGATGCTTCTGTCTCAGGTGGTAGGTCCTGAAGTCCACATTTGAAAACTCTGTCCTCTCCTGTGTTAACATGCTATTGTGTATATTTCTTAGAACACACTACATGCCTCCCCTTTCTATTCTGAAGACTCTAGATCTGCTAGTGTTCATCTTCAGGACAACACAGATGCTCCATGTGTGACAAGTCTTACTGTGCTTCATGCAGGTTTCATCTTGAGTACTTTGTGCCTCTCATGGTTCATTTTGCTGCCAAGTAGGATTTTAGGATCAGGTTTCGGTGTATGTTGGTCAAAGGGTACTGGCCTGTGACAGCATTAGCTATACATTCTTGCCTCAAACTTTCTCCTCTTTCTGGCTGGTTCTATTTCTTGTTGAATGAGAAGGAAAGGGAATGTGAACTCTTGTCTTCAGTCCCCTTTTAGGATTGTTACATGGTCATTTCTTTACTCATCAGCAAACAGTATGCTGGCTTCTGTATTATAGGACCAGTAGGTTTTCAAGGCCTACTTTTATCCATAAAATAGCCCCCTGCCATTCTCAAGAACTGTGCTTGAGGGTTAGAGAGATGGCTGCTCTTTCAGAGGACCCAGGTTCGCAGCTCTGAGTTCCAGGAGATCCAACATCCCTTTCTGGCCTCCATAGGTACTACGTGTACATGGTACACAGATATACATACAGGCAAAACACCCATACATGTAAAAAAATAAATTTAAAATTTCTTTTAAAAAGAACAGTTGAAATATGAGCAGTGACTTCCCTACCTCCATGGCTCTTCCAGTCAAGAGAAGAAAATGTAGTACAAAGCCCTATAGCAAAGTGAAAGAAACCGAGCTGCTCTTCTCAGGTTGCAGGTGGAGGGTCGTGGCTTGAGAGAATTTTTGTCGGAGTGTCTAGGGCTGGTGCCAAGAACATTCATATGTGCGTGTTTATGCTGTGTTTCATGGAAGGACTGAGGCCCAAGGTGTGAACATAGAGACCCCGTATCTCCCTTTCATACACTGGTCTTGATGGGTAGAATCTACTTTATAATTTAATGTGTCTTCAAGATGATGTGGTGCCTCTACACCCACTTGTTTTTAGCCTGTGTTGTTCTGTTTGGCCCATCAGAAGGTATTAGAAGCAAGGACAGCAGTGTCAGAGCTCTCTTCTCATTTCTGTCATGTTGTCTATGGTGAGGATGCCTCACATTACTACAATACTTCTGGGTTGGGGCATCCTCCCCCAGAAACATAACTGTTGAGAGTCCTGTCCCTGTTCCCAGATGTCAATTTCAACTCCCCACATAGACCTGAGATGTCCCAATTTTTTTTCAAAATTCCACTAAAAGGTCCACTCTGGGTTGTTTTGATTTTCCCTGTGCAAGGATCTCGCTATATTGCCCAGGCTGGCCTCCCCCTCTGCCATCTTGCCTAGCCTACCATGTGCTGGGTCATGTAGGCATGCTATGTTGAAACTCATTTTTTTTTTCAAGACAGGGTTTCTCTGTATAACCATGGCTGTCCTGGAACTCACTCTGTAGACCAGGCTGGCCTCGAACTCAGAAATCCGCCTGCCTCTGCCTCCCAAGTGCTGGGATTAAAGGCGTGTGCCACCACCGCCCAGCCGCAACTCATTTTAGTGGATGGTTGTAAGCTGCCTGTGGGTGCTAGAAACCAAGCCAGGTCCTCTGCAAGAGCAGAATGTGCTCTTCACCACTGCACCATTAATTCAGCCCCTTCCAACTCATTTTTATTTACATGTTTGTATCATTTTAAACTGGACCCTTGCTGATCCTTCTACTCTAAAGCATTTGATTTTTGTTTAAATACTTATATTTCTTAGTGTGTGGGTGTTTGTGGGTTATGGTTTCACAGCACACTTTTGGAGGTCAGGGAACAAGTTTTGTTTGTTTTCAACATTTATTGCTTGTGTACATTTGCCTTGGCTATTGTGTACATGTAGAGGTCAGAAAATAATTTGTAGGAGTTAGTTTTCTCCGTCCACCATGTGGATTCCAGGGCGAACGCAGGTCCTGGGCTGGGTTTGGTAGCAAGTGTCCCTACCTACTGAGCCACCTCACTGGCCCGAGCACTTAGGTTTTTACTGCTTGCTTCTAGAACAGGTGACCCAAGGGTAATGGGAATCACTTTCTCTTTTGTGTGATGTCCCTTTGGCAATCTCCTTGTTGATCCTGGCATAAATACAAGTGCTCTTTCCCTTTGGGCCATCCTATCACCAAGTCACTTCAGATTCTGTTAAGACTTGGACGAGACCTGGGCTTTCTAGCAATTACTGGGACTTATGCCCAGTGAGCCCAGTTAGCCCCTTTCCATGTTGCCAGTAGTGATGTCTCAACCCTCTCTTCTGCTGGAGTGGAGGCCTCTTCCTTGGGGAAGACTGGGAAGAGGCAGACATTCTTCAAGCTAACCAATCCCTGTTATCTCTGTGTAGTTTGAAGGACTAACAAGATTGATCTGCATAGCTGTGGCCCCTAGTCACCTGCTTCCTCAAAGTGGTGGGCATTATGCTACCTTCCACCTGATTGTGTGGGCTTATGACTACCTGAGTCATTTGTCCCCTTGGCCCACAGATAGTCAACAACCTCACTCTGACCTATCTGTCATGCCTGGAACCAGAGTTAAGTTTTGAAATCAAGAGGAGGGTGTCTCCTGTTTATTGAAATCCCTGAGTACTTCTAAGAAGGGCTAGTTCTCAATCATTCTGTCACTGCATAGTGTAGGGTTGCTTCATAACCAACCTTGTCAATGGTCTTGACAGTGGATGGGCCCTTCTCTCCCCTGGGACTTAGAAAAGTCCATTGGCTTTATCCCCGTCATCCATAATAGAACTGCCATGACATTCCCTGCATACAGTGTTACTCCATTTTTAAAGATGAAAACTGAAATCTCATGAATAGCTGAGGCTCTTTTCCCTTTCCATCCCCATCAAACTAGGTTTGAGTTCTCCAAGGGAGGAACAAGTACATGTGGAGCACTCTTCCTCCACACTTAGAAGCCACTTTGGTGTGTAGGCTAGCTGGCCCTGTGACCTGCTAAAGTGTCCGAGTTCCCTGACAGCTCCTGTGTTTCCTTACTGCCCTACAGCTCACTGCCTGAGGGAAAGAATAAAAGCACATCTTTTGAGACCTGCTCAAGGCCAAATGAGAAGCAAGAAGCTGAGCCAGGAGAGCCAGATCCTGAGCAGAAGAAGAGCCGTGCTAGAGAGCGGAGGCGGGAGGGTCGCTCCAAGACCTTTGACTGGGCTGAATTCCGCCCTATCCAACAGGCCCTGGCTCAAGAAAGGGCCAGCACTGTTGGGTCTTCTGATTCTGGTGAACCTGGGTGTCTTGAGGCTGAGCCAGGTGAACTGGAACGTGAACGAGCTCGACGTCGAGAAGAGCGCCGCAAGCGCTTTGGGATGCTGGACACCATTGATGGACCAGGAATGGAGGATACAGCCCTACGTATGGACATTGACAGGAGCCCAGGGCTGCTGGGAACCCCTGATCTCAAGACACAGAATGTCCACGTGGAAATTGAGCAGCGGTGGCACCAAGTGGAGACCACCCCTCTCAGGGAGGAGAAACAGGTGCCCATTGCCCCTCTGCACCTATCCTTGGAGGACAGAAGTGAGCGGCTCTCCACACATGAGCTCACCTCTCTGCTAGAGAAGGAGGTAATGTGGGGCAGCTCTCTTCCTGCATGTAAAAAATTGTTCAGTAAAAGCACATCTTTGCTCGATGGTAGAATAAGGATGTAGAATAGAATAGGGTAGAATAGAATAGCCCAAGGCTATGGTGAGTTAGGGTTGGGTAGGCATTAGATGGAGGCATTCTAACAGCTTGGTGCAGAACCATATAAGCTAGCCCCTGTGTTATAGCATAGGATTCTCTTCAAATGTATTCAATTACATCTGCACATATATTTATGTCAATAGTGAATTCTATGACAAGAAGTTACAGATGAATCTTTAGTCAAAATGCTTCAAAATCCAAAAGACTTTTAGTTGTCACCATGACACAAGCAGAAAATTCCCTGCTATGAACTTTTGTTTTTATATAAAATTAGTAAATACTCTACTACAGTGGACTGGGGATATGGCTCCAATGTTACAACATTTGCATAATCCATAAAGCCCTGGGGTTCAATCTCCAGCCTGGCAAAACAAAGCAAAATGTACAAATCCCATGTATAAATTCTATCACGTGTATAAAGCAAAGATGGAACATGGTTGAAGTTCATATTTAGATTTGGCCCACTCCACAATATATACAGTTACTCCAGAATCATTTCAAAAGCAAAACAATAAAATCTAGAATACTCACATGAGCTATTTGAGATATGTGCTCAGCCTGCATAAGGTTCTTCTTCCTCAGTAAATTTCAGACATATTCTTACACTCTTTCCATAATAACCAATTGAAGTTCTTCATGCCTTTTTTTGCCTTTTGTTTTGTTTTATTGACTGTATGAGCCCGATAGGTGGTCACTAGCACTAACACTTTGACTTTTCCATTTTCTGTATCCCTTAGGTAAAATGAACTTAAGTAATTTCTAGACTACCAGAATGAGCCCTCTGGCCTGCAGGCTGCATACTGAGGTGTTTGTTTGTTTTTCGAGACAGGGTTCTTTGTGTGGTCCTGGCTGTCCTGGAACTCACTCTATAGACCAGGCTGCCCTTGAACTCAGACCTGCCACTGCCTCCCAAGTGCTGGGATTAAAGGCATGCGCCCACCACTGTCCAGTTGAATTCTGAATTCTTAACTGAATAGTGAGTCTGGGGTTCAGTGTTTAACATCCCCCTCCCTCTTGTGACCCAGAAGTCTAGGGTAGCCCCCATACAGCAGAGCATCAGTAAGGATTTCAGAATTTGGGGGAAGGGTAGATGGTGACTTTGAACCTATTGAAAACAGAATGTAGACTAGCTACAGGTTTCCATGTTCAATTTGAGGATTTATTAGAACTTTATGTGGAATCTACTCTGTAAACCTGGTCAGATGAGATATTCAGTAGAAACTGAATATACAGTAGGATCTGAAAGTGAGACCTACATGCTAGGCCAAGGAGGACCCCTCACACAATCTTTCTTCTGATAAAAATGTGAAGCAGTCTTTTCTTAATGAAGCACAGCTACCTCCCCAGATAGGAGCTTGACATATGGGCTACCCTGCACAGTACAACTGTGAACCAATGCAGAAACTTATTGGGGCTGGGCAGGGCTTACCTAAGGCAAGAACAGGAAATGTGCGCCTTGGCCACTAGACGAGATCGATGGTGCTGATGTCGTGTATAGTTCTATATGCTGTGTGTATCCAATGAGATGTCCGGTGCCAGTAAACAACCCCCATTGTTTTGGCCACTTGTGGTCAGCTGCTTTTGCTTATTGTTATCAAGTTTGTTAAGTGTATGTGTATGTGTTTTCACCAACAGCTGGAGCAGAGCCAGAAAGAAGCCTCAGATCTTCTAGAACAGAACCGGCTTCTGCAGGACCAGTTAAGGGTGGCCCTGGGCAGAGAACAGAGTGCCCGGGAAGGCTATGTGCTGCAGGTAGGGTGGGCAGCTGCCAAGTCAGCAGTACACTCAGGGGCTTCTCTGTGAAAGTTCTGCTCAGGCCCACAGGCTAGGAATGTGCAAACATGGCAAAGCTGTGGTCAGTCAACAAAGACCAAGGCTCTTAGTGCCGTGATGTCATTGATTTGGGGGAATATGTCCCAAATCTCTACAGCTAAGGACTTTGTTTTGGTCATGAAATCATTTTGTGATCTCTTCTTTGGGCTTTCTAGACACTGTGCTTTTGTGAAAACCCATGTATCTGTATGTCATTTCTTATTGTTTTCACCATAGTGAGATTGGGCCCAATGCACATACTGAAAAAACTGGGCCATACAGCAGGCCTAGTGCCACCTTAGGGCCAACAGCAAGGTAGTATAGAGCTAGAAAATTATACCACCACCCACCTTCCCCCATTCCTTTTTAGCCAGTCTAAGTTTCAGGAGGATATATGACCACCTTGCTAACTTAACCAACCAGGAGCAGGCTAAAAGTGGTGGCAGCTAAGTGCTGAGCTTATGGCCCAAGGCCAGTGTCCTCCTCAAGGCGTCTTCCAGAACTCTGCTGCACTTGGATCCCTAGAGTGCCCCTGATGTGAACATGTCCTGAAACAGTCTCCAGCTAGCCTGGTATGAGAACAGGTGCTAGGCTTCCTAGGATCCATGCTAGCTCTGGGACATGAAGGAAAAATAATGTTGTCCTGAGTGCTGCCATGCTGTTGGAGAATAGAAATGTGAGGGAAAGTGGAATGGGGTGGTGGAATTGAACTGAAGCTCGCAGCAATAAGATACTGGTATTAGATTGCTTTTACTGTCCCAGGTTCTAGTCTTGACTTTCCCACTGATCCTAGAAGCACACTCCTTCCCCTAAAGGAGCAGCCTTCTGCCTGTGTAATTTAGAACTTGTTCTCCAAAGGCTTTCAGCTTTCAAAGACCTGGAATCTCTGCCAAGTTGCTTGTTGACATGCCCAGACGTTTGTATGTTGACCTTAATCTTTGTCATCAAGTTGCAAGTGAACCTGGGGTCCTCCACTCCCCTCAACCAAAGCCCTACTTTACCTTCGTGGCTTTCCCTTACACTGTTGTATGTTTCTGTCTTACTTGTCCCCGATTTGACATTACTGTACCATCTTCCATTCCAGCCAATTCACTGTTGTCCTACTTCAGACCTTGCCTGGAACTGGCCATGGCAGGCATCTCCGCTCTACACAGCCTACTCAGAAAGCCTTTAGGGTATTCATTCAGACCATCCCTAATTTAAGGGTCATTTTCTTAAGCCTTTGTTGGTTCCATCATACAAGAGTTGACTTCATATTTGGTGTTAAAGACACCACTAAGGAGCTTTGCACATTGCTAACTTGTGTATCTAACATGGACCATCGTGTGCATCTACACTGAACAGCCTTGTCAGCATGGGGGCAGCTTCCTGCTGAATCTAATAATGATTACCCATGAGTTTCAAAATGCTTGCAGTCAAAAGTGCAAAGGGGAAAGGGGCTTTGGGGCACTGAGGGTTCTGAGAGGCAAGCTTGGGGTCGGGTGCTGTGGTAACTGCTGGGAGGGCTGCATGCTTTGGTGAACATGGTGTGGAACTGGAACTTACCTGAGTGTCACATCTGTGGCTTCCCCACCAACAGACTGAGGGAGCCTGGGCAAGCCAGATTCTATGTGGGGCTCGCCTGACTGAGCCATACTGTCTCCCCTACTTTATATTAGTTCTGTCTCTTTTGTGTGTCTCTTAGTATGGGGAGTTCTGTGTTTTATTTTGGGTTTTGCATGTTTCATTCTTATTTTGAGCTTTATGAAGGTTTGTTTTATTGCATTTTGCTTCATGATCTGCATTCCCCTTGTTCTGTCTTCTTGCAGGTAGAGATTAGTTTTCTCCTTATGGTGGAGGCCTGACTGCGCTTTCTAAAGGAAATGTTCCAATATTACTTTGCTGACATCTCTCAAGTAGTTACCTGCCTTCCTTCTCTTCCTGTCGTGGAAGGAAGTGACCTCACTTTCTTGTGCCTTACGCCTTGTGCTGCTTTAAACATGTGGTCTAGAACTGCATACTTTGTTTTGCAAAACCAATTATTCCGTCCTCCAGTCTCTGTTGTACTTCTCAGTGTGTTCCATTATTCGGCTTTATTTGGTTTATTTCTTCTAGATTGTTCAGTTAGAGCTGTTTTATTGGTGTTTTTGTCCTTGTGTTCTGTTTATGTGGAAGCAGCTATATTTACCCAAAACAAAACAAACAAAACCCACATTAATTTGAATTTTTTTCTTTAAATGAAGAAAAAAAAAAGTTGTGCAAAGGATTAAAGGCAAACCCACCAAGGAGCTTTTCTATGATTGATCCTGGCCAGAGGTGTGACACTCAGAACAGGGTGGCCTGAGTGTTACTAACCAGTATTTAATCGGTTTTTTTAAGACTGAAGTGGCCACCTCTCCATCGGGTGCCTGGCAGAGGCTCCATAGAGTCAACCAAGACCTCCAAAGTGAGCTGGAAGCTCAATGCCGGCGGCAGGAGCTCATCACACAGCAGATTCAGACCCTGAAACATAGCTATGGGGAGGCCAAGGATGCAATCCGGCACCACGAGGCTGAGATTCAGACCCTGCAGACAAGACTTGGTAATGCCGCTGCAGAGCTAGCCATTAAGGAGAAGGCTCTAGCCAAGCTCAAGGGTGAGCTCAAGCTGGAGCAGGGCAAGGTTCGAGAGCAGCTGGAGGAGTGGCAGCACAGCAAGGCCATGCTGAGTGGCCAGCTGAGGGCCAGTGAGCAGAAACTCAAAAGTACAGAAGCCCTACTGTTAGAGAAGACACAGGAACTCAGGGACCTGGAAACACAACAGTCATTGCAACGAGACCGACAGAAGGAGGTGCAGAGGCTGCAAGAATGCATTGCTGAGCTCAGCCAACAGCTAGGTACCAGTGAGCAAGCCCAGCGTCTGATGGAGAAGAAGTTGAAGAGAAACTATACATTGTTGCTGGAGAGCTGTGAGCAAGAAAAGCAGGCACTGCTGCAGAACCTGAAGGAAGTTGAGGACAAGGCCAGTGCCTATGAGAATCAGCTACAAGGCCATGTGCAGCAGGTGGAGGCCCTCCAGAAAGAGAAGCTGAATGAAACATGCAAAGGCAGCGAGCAAGTACATAAGCTAGAAGAAGAGCTGGAGGCCCGAGAGGCCAGCATCCGCCAATTAGCCCAGCATGTACAGAGCCTCCATGATGAACGGGATCTCATCAAGCATCAGTTTCAAGAGCTCATGGAACGTGTGGCCACATCCGATGGGGATGTGGCTGAGCTCCAAGAGAAGCTGAGGGGAAGGGAAGCTGACTACCAAAGCCTTGAGCACTCACACCACAGGGTCTCTATCCAGCTACAGAGCGTGCGCACTCTGCTGAGGGAAAAGGAAGAGGAGCTGAAGCACATTAAAGAAGCACATGAGAGAGTTCTAGAAAAGAAAGACCAAGACCTCAATGAGGCTTTAGTTAAAATGATTGCCTTGGGCAGCAGCTTAGAGGAAACAGAAATTAAGCTGCAGGAAAAGGAAGAGTGTCTAAGGAGATTTGTGAGTGATTCTCCTAAGGAGGCCAAAGAGCCTCAAAGTACCACAGACCCACCAGAGGAGGACAGTGGCATTCTGCCCATAGGCTCAGTCACCAGAGTATTTCCTGGCTTTCCCCACTCACAACCAGAGGACGAAGATCCAAGTGCTGGCCTGGGGGAAGAAGGGAGCAGTGGTGGCCTCAGCAGAGAGGAAAACATCATACCCCCAAAGTCAGCCGATATGCCTGAGCGGGAGGGGCATCTGCAAAGCGCATCGAAATCTGATCAAGGGGCCCCTATAAAAAGGCCAAGAATCAGGTTCTCCACAATCCAGTGTCAAAGATACACACACCCTGAGGGGTGTGCGAAGGCCTGGACTAGCAGCACATCATCAGACACCAGCCAGGACCAGTCACCCTCAGAGGATAGTGTGTCCTCAGAAGCTACCCCTAGCACACTCCCAGCAGCTGCAGATGCTGAAACGTACATCTCCATAATCCACTCTCTGGAGACGAAGCTCTATGTCACAGAGGAGAAGCTCAAAGATGTGACTGTAAGGCTGGAAAGCCAGCAGGGGCAGAGTCAGGAGGCATTGCTTGCACTGCACCAGCAGTGGGCTGGCACTGAGGCACAGTTGCGGGAGCAGCTCCGTGCCAGCCTGCTACAGGCTAGCGCTCTGGCCTCTCAGCTAGAGCAGGAAAGACAACAAAAGGCCACAAACATTGAGCAGCACCCTAGGGAGCTGGAAGACTTCCAAGCCAAAAATAGCCAAGCCCTGACATGCTTACAAAACTGCTGGAAAAAACTAAGGTCTTTGCCATGGGCGGACCAGGAAGAGGACCAGGATACATGTACAGCCTCCCTGGCTAACATAGAGAGTATGCTTGTGAGTGCCATCAAGGCCCTTCAACCATGGGCTTCCCCTGCAGAGAGCAGGACACCAGCTCAGCAAGAGGAGGAGCACCCCATGGAAAGTGGTACGGCAGCCCCCGTGCAGCAGCCCTGTCAGCCCATCTTGAATGAGCAGGAGCACAGGAAGCTGCTTTCTGCTCAGATAGTCCTGGAGGCCTCACTCATCAACCAGATAGCTGACTCTCTAAAAAATACCACTTCAGGTGTATATGGTGTTCTCTGTGAGCTTACTCAGTCAGGGGAGTGGCCACTGAAGGAAGAAAGTGCTGCCCCCTCTGCTGGGGCTCCAATGGAGATCTGGGCCAAGAAGGTACTGGTGAATGGTGAGTTCTGGAGCCAGGTCACATCACTAAGTAAACACCTAGGGACACTGGGAGAAGAAACAGCCTGCACATCAGGAGACAGGCAGCAGCATACTCCCCAGAGTCTGGCTGATGCCACATGGATTCGTGCAGAGCTCAGCTATGCCACACAATCAGTAAGAGAATTGTTCCACCATAGGCTGCAGAGCATACAGGAGACCCTACAGGGGACCCAGGCAGCCCTACAGCAGCACAAGTGCATGCTGGGAGAAATCTTGGGAGCCTACCAAACCCCAGACTTTGAAAGAGTAATACAGCAGATCTTAGAAACCCTCAGACATGCAACTGGCAGGGAGGACCAAGTACAGACATCCTGGGACCAGAGCCCATTAGGAGAGGTACTGAGGCCAGGCACAGATGGCTCCCAAGAGCCTTTGCAGGCTTTGCATCAGAGCCCTGAAGTCCTTGCTGCCATTCAGGATGAGCTGGCCCAGCAGCTGAGAGAAAAGGCTAGCATCCTTGAGGAGATTTCAGCTGCCTTGCCAGGCCTGCCTCCCACAGAGCCACTTGGGGGTTGCCAGAGGCTTCTGCAGATGTCCCAGCATCTCTCATATGATGCTTGTCTAGAGGGCCTTGGTCAGTATTCTTCATTACTGGTTCAAGACGCAATTATTCAGGCTCAAGTGTGCTATGCAGCTTGCAGAATTCGCCTGGAGTATGAAAAGGAGCTGAGATTTTATAAGAAGGCCTGTCAAGAGGCTAGGGGGGCTTCTTGCCAGAAGCGTGCACAAGCACTTGGGGCCCTGAAGGAAGAATATGAAGAACTTCTCCACAAGCAGAAGAGTGAGTACCAGAAGGTTATCACCCTCATTGAAAAGGAAAACACTGAGCTCAAAGCCAAAGTGAGCCAGATGGACCATCAGCAGAGATGTCTACAAGAAGCAGAAAGCAAGCACAGTGAGAGCATGTTTGCCCTACAGGGCAGGTATGAGGAAGAGATCAGGTGCATGGTGGAGCAGCTGAGCCACACTGAAAATACACTGCAGGCTGAGCATAGCCGGGTTCTCAGCCAGCTAGACGCCTCAGTCAAAGACAGACAGGCCATGGAACAGCATCATGTGCAGCAAATGAAGATGCTGGAGGACAGGTTCCAGCTGAAGGTCCGGGAGCTGCAGGCTGTTCATCAGGAGGAACTGAGGGCCTTGCAGGAACACTACATATGGAGCCTGCGAGGAGCCCTTAGCCTCTGCCAACCGTCACACCCAGATTCCTCACTGGCCCCTGGGCCATCTGAGCCCAGAGCTGTGCCAGCAGCCAAGGATGAGGCCGAATCCATGACCGGGCTGCGAGAACGTATCCAGGAACTGGAAGCCCAAATGGGTGTCATGAGAGAGGAGCTGGGTCACAAAGAACTGGAGGGTGATGTGGCCACCCTGCAGGAGAAGTACCAGCGGGACTTTGAGAGCCTCAAGGTCTTTAGCACCATTTATTTTTCAGAGCTACTTCTCTTTAGTGATGCAAGAAAGGGGACATTCTGGGCAACTGAGGTCTTGGATTTGGGATAAGAGATAGTTCTTAACTCTCACTCAGCTGCTGCACAGGCAGAACTGAGTAACATTCTCATGCTCCTCTATTCCTGACCCAAAAGGGAAGCTAGCAATGAAAGCAGCATCCCTGTGGGAAAGGAGAGTAGTGGCTTCCCTTGCCTATCCATGCCTCCAGGCATGCACATCCTTCACCTTCTTACCCTCATAGAACCCCTTCAGGCTTCAAAGTTGAGGCATCAGTATGAGGACTGCCTCACATCTGAAGGGCTGTCACCCACCTGACTCAGAGAGCAGGGTTTGGACTTTATAACACAGGAGTATTTGCAAAGCCTACCTAGCTTCCCAAGGCGGAGTTGGCTTGATAAGCACTGTGTCTGAGAAGGGTTTCCCACATTGTCTCCCAGGCTACCTGTCATGCTTCTGTGAACACTCCTGTATCTTAAACTACATGGTGTGTAACTGCCTGGCCATAATCATGGAAGGTCTTAACCATCTTTTAGAATCCAGAGGTGGCCTAGTAGCTGTGTCTTCATCTTCTTCCCCACTGGAGGTGATAGGTCCCAAGGGTGCCTGTGCCAGGTTCCAGCTGTCTTTTTTGCAGGCCAGTGTTCCTGCCACAGTATCACAGCTGTAGCTCAGCATGACTCCATACTGAAGGGAAATAATGGGACATTCAAGCTGGAACTTTTCCTTCTCCCTCTGTCTGACACAGAACAGGAGGCACTGGTTCTCAGCATTCTTTTCCTGACTAGCATTCTGTCTAGATCTTTAAAAACCGTTAAGCATTGTGAGAAAATAGCAAATTGTGTATTCAGTGATCCTGTGGGCCACCATCGCCTGCTCCTCTTTGCAGCTACAGGAACCTCCACAGCCTGCCAACTTCATAGTCAGTTGCAGGACATCAGAATGGTTATGAAAGACTCAAGGTTACCTAGTGGGAGAACACCTTAGAAACAAAAGGTACAGGTGAAGAGGAAGCATTGGGCTTCACGTGTATATATGTGCCCAGGATCTTGAGGCCCTCTGTAGGGCTTGTGGCATAGCTGCACAGCAGACTGTCTTGAGAGCTGAGCAGGGAACAGTTTTTCTCTGGATTTCTGCCCAGATCAGGAAGCCTACTGGCCTGTTGCCACTGCCTCACACCACTTACCATGAGTCCACATCTCAGTCACTGAAGAATGTATTTTGATTCTAGGGATGATTTAAAAACTAAAATTTGGCTCTTACTCTCTTACTCCTGCTTCTCTCCCTTGCCTCTTGCTCCTCCTCTCCCCATTCCCTTCTCTCCTCTCTCTACATGGTCATGGCCAGCCTTTACTTCTCTACTCTCTCCTTCTCTCTGCCTTTCTCTGCCTCTGCTCTCTTTTAACTCCCCTCTCCATACCCTAAATAAACTCTATTCTATGCTATACTGTCTCATGTGGCAAAAGAAAAAAAAACAAAACTAAACTAAAATTTGGAGCTGGAGAGATGGCTCAGTGTTTAAGTACTTAGCAGCAAGGATGAGGACAGGAGTTTGAATCCTCAACACTAAATATCAGTGCTGGGTAGGCATAGTATGATGTGATCTTCTTATAGTTCTAGCAGGAGGTAGATGGCAATGAAGGATCCCCAAAGAAAGGTAGATAGCTAAATCAGCAAGCTCTGGGTCCAAGTGAGAAACTCTGTATAAGGTGGAAGTGATCCAGGCAGGTCAACATTCAATGTCAGCCATCAGCCATGGCTTCCATGAGCATATGCACAAATACACACTCAACTTCTTGTTGCTTTTTGGAGGGTTTTTTGTTGTTGCTGCTGTTGTTTGTTTTTTTTTTTCTTGTTTGGTTGGTTTTTTTGTTTTGTTTTGTTTTTTGGTTGGTTGGCTTTTTAGCTTTTTCAAACCAGGGTTTCTCTGTGTAGCCCCGGCTTTCCTGGAAGTCACTCTGGAGCCCAGGCTGACCCTGAACTCACAGAGATCTGCCTGCCTTTGCCTCCCAGTGCTGAGATTAAAAGCATGCACCACCACTGTCCAGCACACTCAAAAATTTTTAATTGGTTTATAGAGGGACAATTATCAAATGTAATACATTTAACAGTGAAGCAACCTAGTTGTTAAAGATACATTAGTATCTGTTATAGGGATTTTGAACCCTATCTGCATGTAATCCAGGATGTTCAAATCAAAATAAACTGGAAGAGACTTCCTATAGGGCAGGCATCCATTATATGGACCTCAAAATCTGAAATAAGCCAAAATTTAAAGTATCCTCAGCACAACAGACTGCGACAAGCAGAAACTTCCACAGTAAACAGTCTGTGATAAGTCCCATTTAAACTACAGGCACAGTAAGCAGGCTTAGAGAAGGTGACTGGTACAGCACACACTGCACTCAGCCCCAGGACGGAAGCAGGATCTTAAAGTTGCTGAATAGAGGCTTTTGGAAATGCCCCTCAGTGACTGTGAGGCTCAGAAAAAAAACAAAGCCTGGTGATTGGATGCTTGATGTTCTTTATTGAATCCATTAGCAAAATGATAGGGTAGAAACACAGAGTTAGAGCCACATTCCTTCAGTTTTTTTAAACCATGAGAAAGCTTATTTTACCCAGATGTGGCTATCACAAGGTTAGGCAGAATGAACCACAGTCAAAGTAGCTGTGAGCTACAGATGGAACAGGGCATGCACTACTGCTTGGTTGGGGAGGGCAGCCCTCCAGGCCAGGACTGGGGCTGCATGGCTTTGAGGAATGGGGAAAGAGTCCCCCTAGGACCCATTATCTATTCTGCTTGGAAGGTGGTAAGGTACTCAGTGGGTAGCCTCTGCTCTCCTTTTAAGAGAGAAGGAAGAAGGCACGGGCTGGCAGGAAAGGCGTTGGCTCTGCTCGGACTCCGGTGAGGACATCCTTGAAGTTTAGTAAACAGCTGAGGCACCTCAGCTCCCCAGAAGTAAGCCCTGTCTACCCCAGCCCAGAGGACGAAGCTCACTCTCTCCACCTAGCACATTTGTCAGAGTATATCTGCTACTCTAACCAACATATGTGCCACCTGGCTGTGATGCCACATAGTCCCAGGACAAAACTACACACAGCCGTGGTACCTGATGCTAGAATCACCAGCCACATTTTGAGACCATATATCATTTCCTGGACCAAGCAGGTGGCTACCTTATTTATTACACAGGACAGCCACTTAGAGGCCAAGAAAAACCAATAAGCCCTCTTCCATTCTATAGGCTACATGTGAGCGAGGCTTTGCCGCCATGGAGGAGACACATCAAAAGAAGATTGAAGATCTACAGAGGCAACACCAGCGGGAGCTAGAGAAGCTGCGGGAGGAAAAAGACCGCCTCCTGGCTGAGGAGACAGCTGCCACCATATCAGGTGGGACTAAGTCCACAAACACAGGCTTCTTATGTCTTGGGCTGAACCTGTAGTTCAGAAGAGGATTGGCCTTAACATTGCTTTCCCCTAAGATTTAACTTCCTCTTAGTAGGTGGTGGTGGGCAGCATCTCTATCCTAGGCCATCCTTAAACTCCCTGTGTAGATGAGGACAACCTTGAACCCACTCTCCTCCATTCACTTCCCCCGTGCTGCAGTAACAGATAAAAGACATGTACCATATAGTAGAGACATTGCCACTTGTGGCCCTAGATTTTGGTGCTAAAGGTTGGTTGTGCCCTTCCTGCAGCCATTGAAGCCATGAAGAATGCTCACCGAGAGGAGATGGAACGAGAGTTAGAGAAGAGCCAGCGGTCTCAGATCAGCAGCATCAATTCAGACATAGAAGCCCTGAGGCGACAGTACCTGTGAGTCATCAACCCTATGAGAGCCCTGTGGGAGAGGGCTACTTTACTAAGTCTAAGACAGCTTTAAGGTTGCTCTTGGGGAGGTGAGGAGACCTTGGTTCTAAGGACAGCCCACACTAAGTCTAAGGACTTGCTCTCTTCTGAGGCTTACATTAAGACTGGGGGCTGGAGAGGTGGCTCAGCGGTTAAGAGCACTGACTACTCTTCCGAAGGTTCTGAGTTCAAATCCCAGCAACCACATGGTGGCTCAACAACCATCCATGAGATCTGATGCCTTCTTCTGGTGCATCTGAAGACAGCTACAGTATACTTATATATAATAATAAATAAATAAATTTAAAAATTTTTTTTAAAAATTAAGACTGAGCTCTAAGGTCACGAGAAACAAATGTAACAAATGACATTTTAAAATCATAACTTAAGCCGGGTGGTGGTGGCGCATGCCTTTAATCCCAGCACTTGGGAGGCAGAGGCAGGTGGATTTCTGAGTTCGAGGCCAGCCTGGTCTACAGAGTGAGTTCCAGGATAGCCAGGGCTACACAGAGAAACCCTGTCTCGAAAAACAAAAAAACAAAAAACAAAACAAACAAACAAACAAAACAAAAAAACAAAAAATCATAACTTAAGCTAGGCATAATAATATTTGTAATCCCAACACTTAATAGCCTGAGGCTGGAAGATTGCCACAAATCTGAAGCCAGCCTGGGCTATATATGGAGACCCTATTCTAAAACAAAACAGAGTACTTTGCACTAGTTAGGGTTGACTGCAGACACCATCCCCCAATTTGTTTGAACCATTGCTACCATATATCAGCACCTTAAAAGGAGCCAGGGTCTAGCTGGTGTTATGCCTGGTATATCATAGCAGTTTGTGTTGAAAGTGGCCACAGAGTTCTAGAATTCTCATCAACAGACTACACAGATATTACCAAGTGCAGCATGGAAACACCTTGTGAATTTTCCTCAGTAGGAGTCACACTGCTGGAGAACTTGGGTTAGTGCCAGAAGTATCTATTGTTTAGACTTTGCTGGGGTCTCTGGAATGTTCTGGGGCTGAAAGCAACAACTCAAGAAGTCCAGTGGTCATGCTTCCTCAACTGGAGGCTCATCTAGAAGGTCCTTCTCAACTCTACTGGATATGGGGTGCTGAGAACAGTACCTCCAGGACTGGTTTCCTGTTGTGCCGAGTGCCTGTGCTTTGAAATGATACACTGCCTAAGTGGGTGCTATCCACCTATGACCTCTCAGAAACACAACTGTGCTGTCACACTGGTTCTACCTCCCAGTTGTATCACCAGTATGCCAGCTGTGAATAGCCCAGCAAAGACTGAGACATTTCTGCAAAGTGTCCCTGGCATTGTGTGGGGAGACATTGTACTATCAATGTCTAGCTGTCCTGGTCCTACAGTGGGGACAGGGCTGAACATTCCCTCTCTGCAGGGAGGAGCTGCAGTCAGTGCAGCGGGAGCTGGAGGTCCTTTCAGAGCAGTACTCCCAGAAGTGCCTGGAGAATGCACACCTAGCCCAGGCACTGGAGGCTGAGCGCCAGGCCCTGCGGCAATGCCAGCGTGAAAACCAGGAGCTCAATGCCCACAACCAGGTAAGGCCAAAAGAAACTAAGCCCCACCTTCATAGAGCCATGGTACTACCATGTCTGCCCTTCCTGAGACTTAAGAATCTGGTGACTTCTCTGAAATCTGTCTTCCAGTGGATAAGCTTACTCTCTCACATTTGTTTCTATAAGTCATGCTCTTAGTGAACTCCAATTTTCTAAGGAGCACTAAATTCTGAGTTCACTAGAATCCCAGATGAGTGGGTTATGATACTGAGTTCAATATAAGCTCTTCTATCAACACCCTATTTTTGCCTGCCTCGAGCTCCTTGGCTTCTCAAACCACACTGCCCCGTGGGTCTAACTACTTGGGAGTCAACTGAACCACTGCAGTGACTTAAAGAAGACCACTTACCAGTCAGAAGGAAGGCCTGAGAAATTGGAGGGACAGAAGTAGAATAGTCTTCAGGAGCTCAAATGGAAAAAGATAACACTGTCCACAGCAGAACAATTTTAATTTTAAGGTCCATGGAATCTTAGCTCTAGAGATATAATTGGCCTTTTGCTGTTATGAGTTCTGAATCAGTTCTAAATTCAACTGATCATACCTAGAAAGTGTTCTGGAAGGGAAAAAACTAGTTTATACTGGGCATCTACTATTTTCTTATCACTACTCCCTAAATACTACATTACAACCAAGTACTTGAGAATTATGTGGATGATACTGGGTATTAGACATAATCTAGAGATAATCTACTGTATATGGGAGGGTGTATGCAGATATTGTGTGCCATTTGTAATGGGACTTGAACATCCACAGAATTTGGTGCCTAATAGAGGTCCTGGAACCAATTTCTGACAGGTTATGAGTCCTCACATAGCCTCACAGCCCATATGAACAACTTTTATGTAGCCTTAAATGTCTATCTTAAACATAGCACTGAATATGCACTAGGCTTGGGGGCTCCATTCTTAGACCTCTGTACACTACTGGTGAGAAATGACCTCCTCTAGTGTCTTAAGCAACTGTGTGTGGGGGTAGTCATTGTTGTTTTGTGCTGTTGTCCCCCAGGAACTGAATAACCGCCTGGCTGCTGAGATCACACGGTTGCGGACACTACTGACTGGAGATGGTGGCGGAGAGTCCACTGGGTTGCCTCTCACACAGGGCAAGGATGCCTATGAGTTAGAGGTACTGTAAGAAGCAAGGCACTGCTTATTCTGGAGCTCCTGAGTCACACACGAGCTCTTTATCTTAGAGTCATGGAAGGACCAGATTTTAAGAAAAGGTCAGAAGGGTATAGTTCAATAATAGAACTCCTGCTTAACGTGCAAAACTCTGGTCTCGTCTCTAGCTCTGCAACAGCCACAAAAAAGAAAGCTTCAAGCTAACGTATGAGCTATGGAAAGGCCTAAAGTCATTGGGGATACCAATTAGCTGACAGGTATGCTAAGGTCCACAGGCAGGAGCAGGATCCCCTCTAGGTGCCATGAGGACCTTCAGCCCCACCATCCCCCTTCCCTGCCCACAAAATTGGTCTCATAAAGTGCCCTATTTCAGGTCTACAGGGAATCATTCTGTCCTCAGATTATATCATGGCTTAACTTCTCAAGAGTCCAGGATGTTTGTTTTCAATCAGAACAGCTCATTCTGCAGTGGCATATACCTGTAATCTCAACTACTTAGGAAGCTGAAGCAAGAAGATTCCAGAGCAGTCTAGAAAAAAAAGGAAAAAACAAAAACACTGTTGAGCCGGGCAGTGGTGGCGCACGCCTTTAGTCCCAGCATTTGGGAGGCAGAGGCGGGTGGATTTCTGAGTTCAAGGCCTGCCTGGACTACAGTTCCAGGACAGCCAGGGCTACACAGAGAAACCCTGTCTCGGGGGGGGGGGGGGAACACTGTTGAAAGAGGAAGAAAGAAAGGAAAGACTCTAATGTGTATAGGGTTGTGGTTCTCAACATATGGTTGAGACCCCTCTTGGGGCACACATCAGATATCCTGCCTACTAGATATTTATATTATAGCTCATAAAAGTAGCAAAATTATAGTTATGAAGTAGCAACAAAATAATTTTATAGTTGGGGGTCATCACAACATGAAGAACTGTATTAAAGGGTTGCAGCATTAGGAAGGTTGAGAACCACCAGTATAGGGCATCCTCAAGAAGACCCCAATTAGGTTAAGATTTTCCTTTTATAGATGACTCGGACTGTACCATATTGACAAGTGAGCAGGAAAAACTGGGTAGGGTTGGCAGAAGTTCCTGTAGGAACAATGTGTCTAGCCCTTGACAGCTACATCTCAGGGAGCAAGCAAGTCAGTGGGAACTCAATGCCTCGTGCCTCTGGCCCCAAGTTCTCGGGACTAGCAAGGCTAACAGTATTTTCCCCTTTCCATTTCTGTAGAAACACTGAGCAGTATTTAAGTCACGTGTTCTGTTGAGTGTCAGTAAGGGTTGGCTCTCTTCTCCCCAATGTATGAAGCAACTATCTGCCAGCCATTCTCTGTAATGTAGACTACAGAATACCTGGTTCCTGGTCAGTCCTCATTTTCCCTCTTCTTATAGGTCTTGTTGCGGGTCAAAGAGTCAGAAATTCAATACCTGAAACAAGAGATCAGCTCCCTCAAGGATGAACTCCAGACAGCCCTGCGGGTAAGGACCAATGTTTGGAGGTAGAACAAAGGGGTGAAAGCTGAGAGGTCTGGCCTGGTCCTGCTGGGCTCATTTTTGCATGACAGGACACTCTACAAGATTTCAGTTCTAAAGTCGGGTTCCCTTAAAACACCAGCCTCTGAGCATATGCCTCAGAAGTGAGCAAGGAAGCTTCCCTGGCCTAGTCAGGCGGTGGTGGTTCCTGAGTTTCCATGCATTTGGATAGGTACAGTAACACACAGAATGCTATGTGGGTGAAGTGAGGCTTGGTCTGCCATTCAGGCTGGTCTAGTTGGACCTATCTCAAAGGGATTCCTGGAGTCAGAAAGTAATGATGTAATCCTTGGTATGATCAGGTCACTTAGCAAATCTAAAACCTAGAGCTCTCCCTGGCTGACTTCCACAAGGGATTGTTGGGCAGTCAGAAGAACCATAGCAGGCTGCATAAGTTTGCCCCCTGTGGTCATCTGCTCACTGCATGTTTTCTTTAGTGTTTAAGTCTTTGCCTCAGAGAGGGAGGGAGGGTACAGGGCCATTTCCAAGCCACAGTTAGTTCTCCCTGTACATTGTCCCCAAGACCAGAGTTCCGAATGAGTCTGACGCCCTGTCTACAGCTGCCACTCACTTGTCCCTTTACTCTCCAGGATAAGAAATATGCTAGTGACAAGTACAAAGACATATACACAGAGCTCAGCATTGCGAAGGCCAAGGCTGACTGCGACATCAGCAGGCTGAAGGAGCAGCTGAAAGCAGCTACAGAGGCATTGGGCGAGAAATCTCCTGAAGGCACTACTGTGTCAGGATATGGTGAGCAATCTGGGTGCTCCTCATGAAGATGTTTTAGCACTTGAATCAAACCCGAAAAATGTCTTGAGCTATCCCAAATCTCTTTGAACTGCTTCTTCCATATCCTGCAGCTCCTTTACACAGAGCTTCTTCCATAGAAACAAGGGGTCAGTCTGTTTTCTGAAAAACTTAAGCAGGTAGGGGGAGTTCTTGCTAGTACCTTGATCTAAAAGTTTTGCCATAAAATCTTTGAGGGCCACAGGCAAGCAGAACAGATGGAACCTACAGCCTGCTGGCTGAAAAAATCCAGGCACAGACTGGAGAGGTGGCTTAGTGGTTAAGAGCACTGACTGCTCTTAATTCCCAGCAACCACATGGTGGCACACAACCATTTGTAATGGGGATCCAGTGTCCTCTTCTGGTGTGTCTGAAGACAGCGACAGTGTACTCATATACACAAAATAAATCTTTAAAAAAAAAAAAAAGTAATTCATGAAGTGTCCAGGCACTGTGCAGAATAGCTGGGAGAGAGGCTGCAGAGCCACGGATACTTTCTGGTAATTGATGATTTCATTTTACCTTCATCATGACCCTTTCTTTAAAAGCCCCACAAACTGAAAATCTGTCCAAATCCCCTTAAGGCCCCTGTAATTCAACATTCCTTCAGCAAGTTCAGGAGCAGTATCCAGGACAACATTCAAACATGCCTGCTGGAATAGTCCTCTGTTGCTTATGGAATACAGACACCCACTTTTCTGGAAGGCTGCTGACAATAGCACAATTTAAAATCTAGCTCACTGTAAAAGGATGATCACCATGGTCACTGGGTAGGAAACCAAGAAGCTGAGGCATTAGAGGGAAGCAGAGTTAGAATGGAGAAGCATGTGTGCTTTTGTCCTGCCATGCTAACTAACCTCCAAAGAGTATGCATAGGGTACTGCATCTGTTGACAAGCACCACGCATTGCAGAGTGCTATAAGCATCATGCATGGACAGCAGTCCACACAACAGTCCACTCAACAGTCCACACAGAAGTCCACTCCACACAGCAGTCCACTCAACAGTCCACTCAACAGTCCACACAGCAGTCCACTCAACAGTCCACACAGCAGTCCACACAGCAGTCCACTCAACAGTCCACACAGCAGTCCACTCAACAGTCCACACAGCAGTCCACAACAGTACAAACTGACTGTTGGAAGCTGCACAGTGTGCTGTCCTTAGGAAGATATGGAGGTGTTTTTATGTTGATGTAAAGCGAATTTTGTGAGATTTTAGTAAACAAGAATCAAAGCCCCATACCCTTGACATACTTTGTGGTATGACCCAATGCACATCTTTGTCATCTGTATTTAAGACATTATAAGAACTGTTTTCTTGATGGGGTGGATCATAAAAAGAATTTGGTCTGATTCTGTTTGATACCAATCCTATGTCAGAAATAAGCTCTAGAGATAATGAGGCCAGTTGGTATGCCCAGAAGTCAAGGTCTAATTCCAGAGTAGGAGATCCTGTCCTTTGTTAACAGTATTGTGTGATTCAGGAGTTGTGACTTAACCTCCTTTGGCAACCCAGTGCTCTGATGCTTGCTTGTTTATTGGATTTAGGAAATGTATGGTTCGGTAGAAAGCAAAGTTAGTGAGTCTTTTTGTTCCTTCAGACATAATGAAATCTAAAAGCAATCCTGACTTCCTGAAGAAAGACAGATCCTGTGTTACCCGGCAACTCAGAAACATCAGGTCCAAGGTGAGTTGAGGTCCAGCTTATAGATGAGGTGGGGCTAGATGATGCTGGAGAGATCAAGCCAGTGCAGGCACTAGCCCAGCCGTGTAGTCACAATGTTTGGATGATTCTAATGGCTTCAAGGTCCATGTTCCATGTCATCAGAACCATCTTGGGGCCAGGGCTTCAAGAAGCAAGACATGAGGAGATTTGTGTCTCACATGAATCTTGAGCCTCACAGAAGGTGGGGTAAATCTGACCTCTTGTCTCCACTGTATGTCTGTTCTCTGCGCATCCCTGCCAACTTTGGAGAAATGAAGTCAATGATCCCCAGTGTGCTCTCAGATGGGTGTGTCTAGGGGGATGGGCGGAGAGGGCCTGGCCAGCATGCTGCATTTAGAACTGATTGTGTGTGTGTCTTATTTTTGCTCTTTCCTCTGACAGTCCGTAATTGAGCAGGTCTCATGGGATAACTGAGTCGCGCCCGCTTCCAAGTCCCCTGTCGTGTAGGTAAACCACTTCTCACTCTGCCCACTGCCCTCACAGACGGCTATGCATGCACTGCTCACACCTCCATAGCACACCTCTGTGTAATTATCTTCATTCATCCTTCTCCAGCAAACACACACACAGTCTACATGAGATCTCAGTAACTGTCCTGGAAGTTGGCACTCTAACCTCTTCACAGAGCTGAGCCTGCCCAGGGCCTCCTCAGCTTGACGGGTGGGCACAAGCCAGCATGCATACTGGGTGCCTTGCACGACACTGATCTCCTATCTCCTCTCTTGGAAACAAACTGCAGGGAGATAGCAGATACCCACTGAGTCTGGCAAGCATTTTGCTCTCATGAAAGGCCTCATCCATCCAGTTGGTAACAAGGCTGTTTCCGGGAGACCCCTGCAGATAGGACCCCCAGTTGTGCTGTTTTGTGTGGAACTGATCAATACTGCATGGGTAGTCTGAGAAATTATTTTGTCCCTAAGGGCCTGGCAACCGTACACACAGGGCTGAACATGACCTGCTTTTGTTTTTTATGCAATGCAAAAGTCTGTCTCTCCCATAGAAGGTAGTGGAGTTTGGCCATGTTGAGGTCAGTGCCAGGAATGCTGTGGCCCAGGTATATGTGTTGACTTTCTTTATGCAGTGATAACAGCTCCAGGACTCTGGCCTGGTTGTTCCCACTGGCAAGAAGTGCCCAGGCATGCCAGTTCCTACTTTACATGAGCCCCCAACCTTCCAGGAAGACAGAAGCCAGCAAGGGCAATCAGCTTGAGCTGGGCGGGAGTGGGGGCGGGCAACATTGCCTTAGGGAAGAGTGTTGAAAAAACCCAAGGATTTGAACATTGGCTTTTTTAACTAGTCTGTTTTGTTCTCTAGTTCTGAGCTAACTTGTATGCAAATGTGATTTAAGCATATTGGAGAATACTTTCTCCAACCTAAGGTTAAACTCAGCTCTTGCCCAGAAGCCCTCAGAAAGCACAGTGGTCACTATGAACAAGTGGGGCTTTTGGATCAGAATAAGAAAGGACATCTAAGCCGGGCAGTGGTGGCACCCGCCTTTAATTCCAGCACTTGGGAGGCAGAAACAGCCGGATTTCTGAGTTCAAGGCCAGCCTGGTCTACAGAGTGAGTTCCAGGACAGTCAGGGCTACACAGAGAAACCCTGTCTTGAAAAAAACCAAAAGAAAAAAGAAAAAACAAAAAAGGACATCCAAGGATGTCCATGAGGAAGATATGTAGTGGGGTGTGCCACCTACAATGTGAACTTTTGGGGATACCGAACACAGGGCTTAGTAACAAGGGACTAAGTGGTGGTAATGCTAGGAGCAAGGAGCCTCTGTTCTAGCTAGATCCCCGTGACAAAGACAGCCTTGAGAGCCATTGAAGGCTGCTGTGCTCAGCAGGTGTGAAAGGCCATTGGTTTCCAGAGGGTACCTGACCCTCAAGAAGCAGGAGGGCAGAGAGCTAGAGCTGTTTCTTACATGATTTGTCAGGATTTGCATGGGGACCCAGTTCCATTGTGCTTTGTATCTAACCTCGGCACACACATGCACACAGTGGGGCCAAGATGGCAGTGCACATGTGCTGCCTTTGTGCATTTGGAGCTTTCCAGAAGCCCTGTTAAGAGAGAGGCTGAAACCTGTGCTGTGTCACGATTGGGACCTCCCTCACACGCTGTTTCATCTCCTGACTTGGTCAGCTTGCATAGCAGCAGCATGTCCTCTTTTGAGATCCAAAGGAAAGAGGATTCTCCTCAGTGTTGTCATGAGATGGGTGTGGAATGCTGAGCCCTGGAGGTAACTGGCTGCACCTGAGGCCGGAAACCTCAGAGAAATGACACTTCTCAGCATGTAGGGGACAGTGGGTCTCCAGTGCTCTGTTCTGAGAATGGTAGTGAGTATAATGAGTAGGCTCACACCTCCTCTGGGCATCAGTTGCCATGTAGGGCCACTGTGGCCATTCAGAACCTGCTCTTGTCACATGAGGATTTTCCTCTGGCACATGGAACCCAGTCCTAGAGCACATTCTGTCCAAAGGAGTCTCGGGATGCCTGATGATAAGTCTTCAGCTAAAACAACATTTATGGCAATGCCAATACCCCCATTCCCCTGGGGAGACTTTGGTTTGGCCAGTTGCTGAGTGGTAAGCCAAAAGACCTATGTAACATCTTTTGGGAGTCTGGCTGACATGGAACTACCTGAACTCAAGAGGAGGTGAGACTTCAAAGATACCTTGAAGCAGGAGTGGGTGTCAGTATTCACACACTTAATCTGTTAGTAAAGAAGACAATGTGTACTCATTCAAGCACAGCCTCAGCTATATGAGAACCTAACTCAAAAAACAAAAGTTATTATGGGGAATCTGGTGGTAAGGACACCAACCACAGCCCAGTTCCTTCTTCATACCCTGCAGACAGGAAGCTGGGCCTCAATCTCTAGAAGCATACTGACTGCCCCTTTCCTAGTACAACCTGCATTTATGGTGAAGCTGAGCCTGACACCAAAGTGGATTGACAACAACAGTCAATGGGCATCCTAAAAGTACATTGATTGCCAGTTCTTTAAGAACTGGGGTTCCTTTTTTCTTCCAGAAATGAAAGATTTGAGGAAGAGGAAAGATATTTAAGGGAGATGTGGTAAAATTCTGTTCCCCAGTTAGTAAAATATCCTTTACCTTAAGAAATACCAAGAACATAGGAGTTGAGTCCCAGTATATATATAATGTGTTGATAGCTATATCTGGTGGTCTGTCAGAGATGCCCCTTGTCTTAAGCCAATAAGTTCATGAAGACAAAGGAATGAGCCATGCACAGTCCATATATAGGAAGAATGATAGATACTAAGGTTTCCAGTTCTCCACCCAAGTGTTTTCATGGTTTTGTCTTAAGAACCAGCCCTAAACTAGAGTTGAGCTATGACACATGGTCTTGTTTCTCTTTATTATTTTCACCCTTTCTCACCCAAGTATATTTCTACAGGAGAAAGCAAATTCCAGTAACACTACTTCTCAAGGGATTTTCTTAGGGCCTTCTGCCCTCGCATGCCCACTAATCTCAGGATCCCTCACTTGCACCTGCTACTGAAGCCCACTGCTACTGCTGCACCAACACCTAACTGCTTCTTCCTCCTCTGTTTCCACCAGAGTCTGAAGGAAGGCCTGACGGTGCAGGAGCGCTTGAAGCTCTTTGAATCCAGGGACTTGAAGAAAGATTAGCTGCATCCATTCCACTGACCATCCTTCCCAGCTGGTGGCAGCACAAGCCAAGTGTGGCTTTCATCTGCATCTGTGCTTTCTCATTGTTGCTGTCATTAACTGTGGGTATGGATGCATGAGAGACTGCTGTGGGGTGTTTGCTCCATTCCCTTCCTGTTAATTCCAACTTTCTGTTGTCTTTATCACAGCTTTTTCCCATGGTATTCTCAGATTAGTCACGCGCAAGCAGTAGAGTGGGGAGATTTCCTCACTGATACCTGAGCAGCCCCCTTGTCCTCCCAGCACACTCACTGTCAGTATTAAGGCACAGCAGCCTGTTAATAAGCTAGCCCTGCCTCAGAGTGCACTTGTGGGGACCTGCCAGTGGCTCTGCTCTGCTGCACACAGCGGAGCACCACCCTTGATGGTCAGAGCAGAGCCACCAAATGTTCTAGGCTGGCCTGATTTCTGAAGGGCCTAGGAGAGTGTCCAGCCTGGCCCACTTCCTTTTGATGTGGGAGGACAGCATTTTGTATTTGGCCCACTAATGCAGCTTAGAACCATACCCAGATAATCCTGGCAAATCTTTCACAACCTGGAAAATGTTGAAAACAACCATTCCTATTTTGGTTTTTTATTAAATCTTGCACAAAAGCCCCGACCCCTCTCATTCCTTCCTCCGCTCGTGCCTCCCTTGCTGTGCTAATCCTGGTCTTCTGGTGGCCAGGAAGAGTGACTTGCAGCCTGAAGTTTCAGATTTGTCAAGTGTGATGGATCCTTCTCAAGGTCATCTAGACGGATTATTTTAATCTGAAAAGAAGCTGTCATACTGCTTGGGGAAACCCGTGTGTGAAGATAAGACTCTCAGGACTGGTGAAAACAGCGTGTGCTCAGGACCCTGATTTGTCTGGGCTCTGGAAGGGTCCCTTGAATTGTCTGCTTCTCATGGAGCCATTAACAGGGAGCCTATGCTAATTTTGTGTTTCTAGCTAGCTGAACAGGACCTAACTACCCAAAGCATTCTAAAGCATTACCTTTAAAAAATAAAAAATTTATCTCTATTCTCATAAGAAAACACTCATAAGATGCAGCACACAAGAGTCCCCATGTCAGATGGGAGAGTCAGTGGCCTCACAACTAGATGTGGGATCTGGCTTGTTAGTGTTAGGTGGATCAGATGGTCTCTGAGTGTACAAATTCAACTCCATGAGTCCCCTAATGGTTCTACATGAGTTAATAATCAAGGACATCTACAATGTCTAGTTAGCCTACTAGACTGGTAGGTTGAAACTTCAAGATAACGGATTTGTGACATACCACCAAAGTGTGCGTGCCACTGACCAGCAGACAAGCCCTGGGCCTCCCCTTTTTACACGTTTTTAAGTTCCACTCTGGCACATGCTCAGTGACCATTTATGTTTTCAGCATTATGAGCAAGTCAGATCTGTTAAAATGAGCTGCTTTTGAAACTGAGCTTTGAGCTCAGAGTGGGCTGGCCTTCAGGAGCTGTAGTTCTGTGTTGAGGACTCCTGTTCTCTCTCATATGGTTTCTTTGCAGCCATCTGCTGTCCTTGGGACCCTCTGGCCCCATTGCAGTTATCTTCCCGCCTTGTGCTTCCTGGGATGCTACAAAGAGCCAGCCAAAGATTCCAAGCCTCCCATTCAAAAGAACATTTCATCTTTTGCTCTTCGCCTCAGAAACCTAGGATATGAACTTTGCTAAAAATACAAGTACCTGGGTGTCAGAGGCAAGGGCTGAGAGATAGGCACGCTGCACCTATCTTATCTGTCACTCAAGGCTTCTACTGCAGGCTCATTTTTGCTGTGATACAGCACACACTGCTCCAGGGGTTTCATGTGTGGGTATCTGGTGTGTTGGCCAAATGCTCAACTGGTACAGGACAGAAATTCCTGGATCATCTCCCACTGACCAAGACAGTCTGAACAGTACCATATGGATCAGGGAGCATCTTGAGTTTCTTGATGGTGACTTCTGGCCTCTGGCAAAAGTGAATCAAACAAGAAGCTGGTCTTCCTGAGTCCCTGATAGCCATGCAGGCCTACTGCAGTAGTTTACTTTGGATTGCCACATGTCCTCTATCCATTCCCTTCCCTCAGTCCCTGAGCCAGGTTCACCTTTGCCTGACCCTCAGTCCCTGAGCCAGGTTCATCTTTGCCTGACCTCTCTACAGGCTTCTCTGTAAATTCCCTGGAAAGAAGCTGAAGCTAGTGTGTTCAGAGAAGAGGTATCGCATGTGAAAGTGAAGCTGGTTCAGGCTTACGTAGAAGAGGATACTTGGCTGAGGATAGTTAGTTTAGATCAAGAAGCCACAGGCTGCTCCCAATCCAGTCAGTCAGTGGCATGCTTTCCTTCCCCACTTCATGGCAGGGGCAGAATTTTATTTTCCTATAAATACACGTTTGTGGTCTGCCAGCATCTATAAGCAAACTGCCATTACAGGGACCATACCTGACTTCATTTGACAGTGAGTGTAAACATATGCTTAAATTACATCTTGCACGTGTGGTGCCTAGCACCAGAGCAAAGAGCACATTTGTCACACAGGGCTACTGACTGCACCTTTTCCAGTATGGTTGTGGCCACAATGCCAAGACCATAATAGGAGGGCAGAGAACTATGAAATAGGAAATCCCAGCAGGAAGAATGCTGGGATGTGTGGACTCACTGAGTGACCTCCACTGGACCCAGCAGAACACTGAACTGGGTGTAGTAGTTTATGTCTGTATTCCTACCACTTGAGGCTGCAAAGTACCAGGTCAGTCTGGACTACATAGCAAGACTGTCTCAAAATACAGGTGGGCTACAGGGAAGGATGGAGATATATATTTGGGGTTCAACTACAGAGAGCACACTTGTGGTCTTTGGAAGAACATTTGTCCAAAGGGAGCTTGAGAGATTTGACTAGGAAACAAACATGAGTGTGAAAGATGTTTGGAAGGAGTGTGTACTACTGTTAACTTCTCTGCAGTGGGAGATGGTGCACTGACTTCTTCCTACCCTGGAGCTGCAGAGAAAGCACATTCCTCCACACTGCTGACACCTCACTGGTGCTGAGGGAAGTAGCTAGATAGCACACGGCTTGCAGTTTGGGGTGAACCTGGGCACCAGCTTAAATTCCTGCAGGCCTGTCCCACACACCAAAGTGGTCTTTCTCCTGACTCCAACTAAGCCCTGGTTCTCAAAGACAGGCTGGATAAGCACCCAGAAGCCCTATGCAGCCTTCCCACTCATGCCATACTCCATGCAAGTACCCAGTATGAGCTGTACACCAAAGTCTGCTGGCAGCTACAGGTATAAACAGTCCCCAGATGCACAGTAAACACCTAAACCCCAGCAGAGACAGTAATTACCTCTCGGCTGACTGTCCTGCACCTGCAGTGCAGGAAGGTTAGCTGTTCTTGCTATGCTGTAAAGATGACATCATCTAGTACGCTACTTAGAGACTATCAGTGTAGGGACTCACACGGCCTTTCTCATAGGAGCTCCCAGCATATCACAGGATAGCCTATGGCCTGCACTTCATTTGCTCAGCCTTTCCTGTATATCAGAGCAAGTGATGTTAAGTATTTCTAAGACACAGTGCAGGGTGTTTTGGTTTTTTTGTGTGCAAAGTTTGTGTGAGTTTTAAGAATATCTTTAGATACCCCTTTTGAAGGTATGTAAAGGCAGCATTCTGTGCAAACCACTCTCAAATAGACTGTTAGTTAGCTAGGCATGGTAGCTCACACATTTAATTAACACTTGCAAGGTAGAAGCAGGCTAAGTTCAAGACCAACCTGGTCTACACAGAGAGTTCTAAAAGAACCAGGGTTACACAGTAAAAACACTGTCTAAAAATAAAACAACAAAAAAGACTTTTAAAGTTTTGGTTACTTAACAGACTCTGAAGATATCCCTACTCACACTCAGAACAAGCTCTGATTCTTGTTCAAAGTATTTTGTGAGACTTGCATGGAGCCACTCAAGGAAAACCATAATAGGAGGGACTTTTGGCATCCTGGCCTCAGGCTTCTCGGGGTGTTTTTGTTAGGGGAACTGGCTGGGAGCATAGGCTGCTTTGGATCCAGGTGCCTAGCTCTGACAACTGTGGGGCTAGACTTGTGTGCAGAGCAGCCATAGCTTTAGCTACTTGACTGTATATAGCATGAGACTCCAGGTAGCTCCATGGCTGTATTTCTGTACCTGTAAGGAGCTAGCCCATCAGTACAGAGTTAAAAATGAGACAGTCCAAAACTGAAGTACTTCAGGGCCTCTCCACCTTCAGAGCAGCTTCCATTGTGGGGCAGGACTCCATGGCTGGCATTTGCCATAAAGAGGTACCATTCTTAAGAATCCTAGCCAACACAGCCCACTCCAGCTTGCCACAGTTGACATGCCATTGGCTCATCTCTCCTTTATTAGTTAGTCAAACCACACATCTAATTTTTTTAGCAAGGAATAGATTGTAAAGAACACTAAATTCGGGCTGGTGAGATGGCTCAGTGGGTTAAGAGCACTGGCTGCTCTTCCAAAGGTCCAGAGTTCAAATCCCAGCAACCACATGGTGGCTCACAACCACCTGTAATGAGATCTGACACCTTCTTCTGGTGTGTCTGAAGACAGCTACAGTGTACTTACATATAATAAATCTTTAAAAAAAAAAAAAAGAACACTAATTCACTGTTACATTTTTGTTTCTATCACAAACTTTGATATAAGTGGATTTTTTAATCATTTTGAGATTTACCTTTGGTTTTATTGCCAGGACCCAAAACCAGTTCTGTGGTTATTAACTGATGTGGATTTCTGTTGGGTTTACTATGTATAGTATTAAGAACCCCGGTCACAGTGGCTCCTTGACAATCAGAACTCTAGGTGACCTTCCATTACTGCGGCTTGACTGGGGATTGGGTGCCTGTTTGTGAACAGGGCGCCTGGCAGGGCCTCTTACATCTGACAGAAACAAGCTTGTACCATCTCACCTGCTATTTAGTTACTTCTCAGAACAAAATACAGCCAATCCAGTTGCCAGACTAAGAATTACATTTAGAAGAAAATAGAGCCTCACTGAGCCAGAGAGGCTTCCAGCACAGCTTCTCAGAGCCAGTTTAGGCCTTGTGCATATGCACAGGGTATGGCTTCCTGCAGATAAAGTGTCCCCCAACTCCTCATTCCAAGATTTTATGGTTCAGTGTAAGGCATTTCCTACAAAGTTTGTGGTCAGGTTCACTACAATTGAAATGTTAATTTGTAGAAATATTTATTCCTTTGTGTGACCAGCTAGAGTCCTTGGCTGTAGCTAACCATTTTTATTGTGTAAATAATGCTTGGTTTTACATGAACTGTATCATAATAAACTATTTTTGCATTGCCCTCTGCATGCATACGGCTGCTGACTCTGCCATTCAAAGAGCAGAACCTAAAGTCCTGAGTTGTAAATGTACTAGAGACTAGAATGGGCTGGATATAACTTGCTCTCTTTACAATGTTCCTCTGAGTTGTTTTCAGGATATTTACATTAGATTTCACATTAAAAGAGATTTTACATTTTCACACAAAAGCCATATTTCATGTCTAAAGTCTATGGTGCTTTTGACTTGGTATAGAAACTTCAGGGGACAGCAAAAAATTCTGATGGAGATTCCTTCATTAATCAAGATACTATAAGTCTTCATTGTAGGTCTCTTGTGTTTTTATTTTGTGGTGCTGGAGCTAGAGCCCAGGGCCTCAAGCATGCCAGGCAATGCCTCTACAACATGAATCCTGAAGTTAATGCTCAAACTGGCCCCGTCATTTTTAGTTCATTGAATACTAGTGTGCACCACTATATCTGGCCTGTCCTTCATGGATTTACTTGTGATTATAATTCCCATTTTTTGTTTTGTTTCAAAGCATCATAACCTAAAATAGACAACCCAAATTAACAAAACAGTGTTCTCTAATTGTGGAATATCCTTGATGGTTCTATTTCATTTTTGTTCACTAAGTTTATAATAATAAACTAGGCCAGACATAATGGCTGCCAACCTGGTGATTCCAGCCCACGAGGAGCTGAGGTAAGAGGATTCAGTTTGAGGCCAGCCTGGGTTACACAACAAAACCCTGTCTGTCCCCATAGCCTCCCAAAAGGTAAGATAATAACTTGGTTTTTCAATATTGTCACAAACCTTATAATAAAAGTATGTGGTTCTGACTGGAAATACAAAAATTGTTTCTACTAATTAGGAGTCAATGTAAGTAGTTTATAAAACAGCAAAACAGATATAAAAAGACAAAAGAATAAATACTTTTAGTATGTTATTGCAGAGGTTTAGGGACTTTTCAATAGCTTTTTGTCCATTAAAAACTATTATAAACAAATGTACACAAAAAAGAAAAGCTTTGGGGAACTGACTTGATATGATCTGTAGTTTTAGCACATTTTCTTTTCTTTTTTAGGAGAAAGGTTGGGGAGGGAAGAGACCACTGCAAACATGTTGGGGTTTGCAAGAGAGGAAGGGGTCAGAGTGTTTTTAGCACATTTCTTGAAAGTTGTGAGTGCAATTTAAAATTAGTTGGCAAGCCAAACATTAGTAGTCATTTATGGTTAAAATTGTTCAGGGGGCTGGAGAAATGGCTCAGCAGTTAAGAGCGCTGACTGCTCTTCCGAAGGTCCTGAGTTCAAATCCCAGTAACTACATGGTGGCTGACATCCATAATAAGATCTAATGCTCTCTTCTGGGGTATCTGAAGACAACTACAGTGTATTTACATATAATAAATAAATAAATCTTTTTAAAAAATTGTTCAAAAAAATCAAAAACTATGAAAAGAAAAGAATCACTAAAGTTGTTCCGTGAGAAAGAGGCAGAGGTACTTACTGAAAAGGAACAAATAAAACTGTTCCTTTTAAATGTGGTCAGCTTAGGCCTCAGAAACTGAGGACAAACACATTATCATACCAAAGTGGAGGCTGGTCAGCTCTCCCAGCATTCCTCAGTGCCTGTGGTTCCTCCCAGCTCTTCTCACCCCACCCCCTACCCCAAAATTGTCCTTTCCAGGGCTGGATTCCAGACTTTGCCTCCTAAAGCCTGATCCCTACATAACTCAGTCATTTTGGCTCCATGGATTGTTTGGCACCTGTCTTGGTCAAGAGCTGCTCTCTTGCTCTCTCTCCTCTGAGAGAGAAGTGGTCCTGTTTAGTTCACAGGCCATTCTTGGCCTGGTTCTCCTCCATACTTTTTTTTTCTTCGAGACATGGTTTCTCTGTGTAGCCCTGGTTGTCCTAGAACTCACTCTGTAAACCAGGCTGGCCTCAAACCAGAAATCCACCTTGCCTCTGCCTCCCAAGTGCTGGGATTAAAGGCGTGCGCCACCACCGCCCTGCTCCTTCTCCATACTTTAGGCATGTCCTCCTCTTCTTTTTTTTCACTTGTTCATTCAGTTAGCACTACTAAATTTAGCAAGGTAGGATACAAGGCTTGGTTGTTTTTCTACACAGTAGTCCTGAAGACTGGAACAAATTAAGTAATTCCACTTACAGTAACATGAGTAATAAATCATGCTCGAAACTACAAACACTGCTGTGAGATACTCCAGCCAAGTGAACAAAACTCAGACCAGATGGAAAACACTGGTCTGAGTGTGTCAACACCAAGACTAAAAGGTCAAAATTCCTTCAAGACAGAAAGGGAAAGCAAAGCAAAAAAAAATTTTTAAATACCAAAAAGACTTAGTTCTGTAGAATACTTTAAGAGAAAATGCAAATAAGTATAGAATAAAAGTATTGAACAGCTATGGGCACTACTGGAAAATTAGGCCCAAAGATGTGAAAAGAGGAAAGGGGAAACATGCATCTTACACTGGGGCACCATCGATAATCCAGACTCCAGCTTTGACTTCAATCCTAATCCCCTCTCCTGACCGGACAGCCATACCACTTAGGCTAGAAGCAATCTCGTATCTTCCTATAAAGTGTTTTTTTTTTTTCACTCTTGTGATTCCGAGAACATAGCTACTGCTTTTATGAGTGTGCATGCCCCATCTCTTTAATGATTACATGCCTTTAGACCTCTTTAGCTGCCCAATAAATTTTTGAGTAAACAACAAAAAACCTACAAGCATGGAGAAATTAAAGATAAAGCCAGATATATATGCCCAAGAAAGAGAAAATTCATGACCCCACTTGGTCTACAGATTCAACATAATACCTAGCAAAGCCCTAGATACCTTTTAACTTTTGCCAGTGATGATTGATGAATTGATACATTCATTTTAAGATTCACAGAGGGATATAAGAGGCTAAGAATATGTTAGAAACAAAGGGTTTATGTTGCTAGTTCTCAAACAGAACTCATCTAGACAGCTACTGGCATTACCACAGTGAAACAATACAGAGCCATTAAAGTTAATGGTCAGTTGATTTTCAACAAAGGTATTAATACCATTTGTTAGGGAAAATCTTTTTTTTTTTTTTTTTTTTGGTTTTTTGAGACAGGGTTTCTCTGTGTAGCTCTGGCTGTCCTGGAACTCACTCTGTAGACCAGGCTGGCCTCAAACTCAGAAATCCGCCTGCCTCTGCCTTCTAAGTGCTGGGATTAAAGGTGTGCACCACCACTGCCCAGCTAGGGGAAATCATCTTAATGGTGCTGATACAAGTGGGATGGATGTCCACATGTACTATGCCCTACCTCACAAAAGTGGATGTGATGGTGCATACTGTAACCCTGGTGCTTAAAATGCTTACTTACAAGTCTTCACACATTTCTATAGATAACAAAGCTACTCTACTGAGAGTAACCATATTTGAATGCAGTAGGCTAAGGTAGACATATTGCAGTTCATGGTCAAAAATATTTATTGAAATATGCCAGAAGTTAAGGATCACTCAAAGGACATTTTGTGATCTTACACATGCACACACATACACATTCCTTCCAGAGTACACACTTAAGAATCCACAAGCTCGCTGGAAGGTGGTGGCACACGCTTTTAATCCCAGCACTTGAAAGGCAGAGGCAGGCGGATTTCTGAGTTCGAGGCCAGCCTGGTCTACAAAGTGAGTTACCAGGACAGCTAGGGCTACACAGAGAAACCCTGTCTCAAGAAACCAAAAAGAAAAAAAGAATCCACAAGCTTCAAAAGGGTAGGAACTTACCCAACATAACTAATTCTGAGCATATTATACTTTGCAGTTTCTATTAAATCTTTTGGAAAATCAACACCAAGTTTACTTGTCTAACACTAAGTAAAAGGAACATTAAAAAGTGTGAAAACAGCTGGGCCTGGTGGTGTACACCTTTAATCCCAGTGCTTGAGGCAAATCCAGGCAGATGTCTGAACCGGAAATCAGCCTGGTCTACATAGTGAGTTCTAGGTCAGCCAGGGCTACACATGAGACCCTCTCCACCTCCTCCCCTAACCCCAAAAAAATTTTTTAAAGTAAGAAAACATGCATTGTGCACTATCTGCTGTTAAGCTAAAGGACGGACACGTCATCCACTCAGACGAGGGAGCCATGTGGAGCTTGTGCACACAAGCATGAACAGTGACAAGACTGCAGCTCATGTCACAGATGCACATGAGAAGCTGTTCCTCTGACTCCTGTAACAGCCTGGGCAGTCTGCTTACCCCCAATATTCCCTTTGTCATCAACTTCTGATCCATTACTGAGCAAAAAGCCATGAGTAAATGCACTGAGTCCACTACAGGAGCTAGAGGCGAGGTCACTCTAAGTCCACAGTATTGCTCTTAACGTGAGGGACGTGGAAAAGCCAAGCCTGGACACAGCTGCAGGCATGGCCAACTGGTAGTGCTCACCAGTGACTAACCACTGCAGGGAGACAATGCCAGTTGCTGAAGGTCAATATAAAATAAGGCATGTCTAGTGATGCCCAGAAGCCACTGGGCCCAGAAGAGGATGCTGCCTATCTAGGCAACTACTAGGATAGCTTACAGCACTGTCCAACACCATCACCTCCTTCCTAACTTCTGGTGGGGATGCACGCAACAGGAAGAGTATCAGCTGCTCCACAGCCAGCCAGAAAAGGCTCATGCAAAGCAGGAGGGAACATCACAAGAACAAGCTGGAAGACTGAGCAAGACAAAGCAGGGTCAGTGCCCTCGATGCTTTTGGGGGAAAAAGCTGTACTTGGTGGGGTCAAATTCTTCCCAGATGCGCTCAAACTCCTCCAGGAACAGCCGCACATACTCGGTGTCCTCCATTATCAAAACATTCTCACGGTTGTTCTGGATGGCCTGTGTGGTCCAATTGAGGGAGCCAGTGATGAGCACCTTCTTGTCAACGATAGCAAACTTATGGTGCATGTAGCCCAGGTCCTGGTCATGCCGTACCTGTATACCTGTGGAGCCAAGGCAGCCTTTATTTCACCCACCCTGGTGCAGCTCTCCCCAAGCTTGCTGATGTCCTGTATTGGAGACAAGGACACCCAGGGGCTGTCCCAGGGTGGTACTGAGATTACAGAGAGAATCCAAGTCTGTCATCCAGGTCACCTTTGGGGAACCCATACCAGCAGGGGAAGGAGTCAGGTGTTTGACATATCCTTGCCTTTCTTGTTACTCACTCACTGGAATGGATAAGCTGAAGGACAGAAGCCTAGACAAGAAAGGAGTGCACACTGGCTTTGGCTGGCTAACTTGAATCACCACCGGGTCCCAGGGTGCCTCACCAGCTGAAAGGAAAGAACTGCCATATCCAAACCTGCTGTCCTCACCAAAGTTCTGATTTTGGCTTCGTCCTTTTGGGGATAAGTTGTCTGGCAGGGATGCTGGGGTGAAACCCAAGTCCTGCACATGCTAGTAAGTGACCTCCAGCCTCTGTCCTATTCCACCCATCTCCTGTTGTCACAGCAAAGCCAACAGCACCCACCACACTACACTTCACTTTAGGCCAGAGGACCTCTTGCTTTTTGTTAGACCTCAGCAGCTAGTTCCTGACTTGGGCACTTCATGCTTGCTGTACCTTTCGATGCCTCTCCAGCAGTCCCAATGCCTCTGTGCAGCTATCCTAGCCACTCGATTCCTACATGATCTTTGTGAAGTCTTCCAGACCCTTCTGATGTATGTGTTTCCCCACAAATACCTGGTTGTACCAAATACTGGCACACGGTGCACTTGGCGGGACAATCTGGAACTCAGCCAGCTGCGGCCAGAACTTCATTTAGACGGTCCATCTTTGATGGCAGATTGGTTCTTTCCAAATCTAAGGTTTTATGACTCTCCAAAATCTAAATACTGTGACACCATCCATGCCTGATATCTACTCACCCTACCCAACACCAAAATGATGACCTGGCTGAAGATCACTTTGTGACTGCCATTAAGGGGGCAGAGAGGTAGCTGTCAGACTGGTGGGGTGCTTCTGCTCTGCCTACGTGGATAATTCACAGCAGGTCAGTGCTGTGCTCTTCCTTCCCTTTGAGCTATCTGGAAGCAGACCTGGTTTCCAAAAACTACATCATCCCCAGGAAGTGGGAAGGCAGGCTGTGTGCAAAAAAAAAAAAAAAAGCCTTAAGAGCACTACAAAGCCTGGACATTTCCCAAGGGCTCCCCAAACCTTTCGGCCACTGTGGGCACAATGATTAGGCCAGGGGCGGGCTGGGGAGCGGCGGCACTGACTCTTGCGTAAAGGAGGAATCTAGCAGTCAAAAGTTTGTGTTCCTGCTTAGGGAGGATAGAGAATCACACCTGTTGCCTGGGCTAAGCAGCAGGCTGGCCAGACATACCTGTGGGCCCAGAGCTGGTGGCTGAGAAGCAAGTATTCACCTCACTGTAGGGTCCACTTTCCAACGATCACAGAGCCTAGTGGGAAACTCACTAATCAACATTGTCACTCCGCCTCCGCTATGGTCACACAGCAGCTAAGGGTTTCTCAGTGTTGGCTGGGTTCAAACTGACTTAAGTTTTATCCTCCAGGCCTTTACTTCTGTCAAGCCATCTCAGCCTAGAACAATCACAGAAACTGAGTCTAAACATGCCTCTAAGGTCAAGGCCAGAGCCTAGAAACCGGTGGGAATTCCCACATACCTTACTCTCATGGGGAGCGCAGACGTGGGATATAACAGACTATGAACCTTGGCTCCTTGGCCTGCTCATCTCTGCTTGCCTGCCTGCCTCCACTTTCTCCCCGAAATGCTCCCTGCTCTGGACAAAGTCAACAGGGGCATCAAATAAGTCCTCAGCCCCTCTGCCAGAGTGCGGCGGTTTACCTGCCTTGCGCAGCAGGCCGATCTGAGAGCCGTTGAGGGCCATGTAGTCGCAGTCGGTGATGACCCGCACGCGCACCCCGCGCTGGTGCAGCAGCTGCACGGCTCGCCCCAGCTGAGGGCTGGAGAAGGCAAAGAGGCAGAGCTCCAGGCTGGAGCGGGCGGCTAACAATGCGCGCAGCAGGCGGCTCAATGAACTCTCGCTGTGCGGGAGGCTGCACGGGCAGCCCGAGGGCCCCGGAGGCAACCCTGGGGCCTGCAGTAAAGCCTCGGTGCAGGTCACCTGTGAGGGGAAGAAGAGCACCTCGCGCCGTGGCCGCCGCCCAGCCAGCAGCCAACGCGTCAGCCACGGCAGTGCCTCTAGGGCCAGCGCGAGACCCGCACCAGCCGCGAACACCAACCGCCAACTCGAGCGACCCATGGCAGCCATCTCAAAGGTCAGTTGGAGCAGCACGCGCAAGCGCGTGCCCAACACGTGCTGGCCTGCCCCCAACCCCGGGTGTGCCACGCCCCCTTGCGGGACCCGCCCCCAGCCAAGAGCTAAACTACCGGTTGCACACCCTACACAAGCCAGGCAAAGAGCGCTTGGGGAATACCCGCTCATTGGTAGACCAGGCTGGCCTTGGACTCAGAGATCTGCCTGCCTCTGCCTTGATTGCTGGGATTAAAGGCATGTACCCTCATTTGACTTCTTTTCCTATGTGTTTCCCTTTAATTTTCTTCTCTTAGCTGACTGTTCTAGAGTTTCAGCATCATATTGAAAAGAAATGGGGATAGTGGGATGCTTTCTCCTGAGTTTAATGGGATTGGCTTTGGGATTTTCTTCAATTACCATGTTGTTTGTGGATTTGTATGGTCTACAGGAAGGAGTTATGAACGGTACTTATAAATATAGCCAACCGCCTGGGAATGGGTGGTCATAGGCCTGTGGGAAGAATCTATTTACTGCTAGTTTCCTAGGACAAAATAATTTCTGCTTTCTAAAAATTTATATCCACAGATAAGCGCAGCTCTCTCCCCCTATCAAAGAACTTCTTTTTCAACAGATGAAGACAATCAGAGTTCCAAAACTGATCAAAATTCTGAGAATTCACCACTGTGGGGATAGGTACCAGCTCATGAGGTTTGGCAGCAGGCACTGATGAATGTATGAAATTTTAAAAGAATAAATACCCAGGCATGGTGACACATATCCTTAATTCCGGAACTCAGAAGGCCAGCCTGGTCTACAGAGTAAGTTCCAGGACAGACAGGGTTACACAAAGAACCTTGCCTCAAAAAGTAGAGCAAGTGGATCCCTATGAGCTCAAGGCCACCCTGGTGTACATGGTGAATTCCAGGCCAGCCAAGAGCTACACAGACAGAGCATACACGCAGGCAAAACACTTGTACACAAAATTTTTACAAAAATGTAAGTGTACAACAACTAAAAAGAAAGAAGAAAAGAACCAAAAGAAAAACTAGGCAGTAATAGTGCACACGTTTAATCCCAGCACTCGGGAGGCAGAGGCAAGTGGACCTCTGTAAGTATGAGGCCAGCCTGGTCTACAGAGGGAGTTCCAAGACAGCCAGGCTACACAAGAAGCCCTGTCACAAAACAACAACAACAACAACAAAGAAAGAAAGAAAGAAAGAAAGAAAGAAAGAAAGAAAGAAAGAAAGAAAGAAAGAAAGAAAGGAAGAAAGAAAGAAAGGAAAAGAAAAGAAAAAAATTTTACAAATCCAAATGATTTATTGATAACAAACCTTCTGTACCAATAGAAAGACCGTGACAGCCACTGGATGACATGGATCTATAAATGGCAAGTTATTCAGACAGTTAAAAATGTGTATGACCTGATAAGATGGCTCAGAAGGTTAAGGCACCGACCACCAAGTTGGACCACCTGAGTTCAATCCTCAATCGCCACACAGTAGAAGAGGAGAACCCATTCCTGCAAGTAGTCTCACACACACACACACACACACACTCACACACACACTCACACACACAGCACAGGCAAAATATAAAAATGTTTAAAGATTTCATAATAGCATATTTGTGCACTCTTAATTTCTATAAACTACTTGCAATACCATGTACAGTTGGATTGAACTGTAGCATTGTAAAGTATATGACAATGACAGTCTGCAGAGGAAGAGGTTGGGTCACTCCACCAGGATGACACCAGGGGACTAGTCTGTTTTCTTTTACTAATGAACACAAGGTGGACATTTAACAAAGTATTCTGCCGGGAGGTGGTGGCACACACCTTTAATCCCAGCACTTGGTTGGCAGAGGCAGGCAGATTTCTGAGTTTGAGGCCAGTCTGGTCTACAGAGTGAGTTCCAGGACAGCCAGGGCTATACAGAGAAACCCTGTCTCAAAAAAACAAACAAACAAAAAAGAAAAACCAAAAATCAAAACAAAACAAAAACCCAAAGTATTCTTAGCTCACAGTTTCAGAATCTAAAGGTTCAAACAGCACAGTGCCAGTGCTCCTGCCTGTGACACCGGGTGGTAGATGGCATCATGGCAGGATCTTGTGCAGGAGAGAAATCACATGGAGACACAGCAAGCTAGTGATCCATAAAGAAGCCAGCAAGGGGGACAGCTGGATGGATGGCACAGTGGATGAAGGTACCTGCCACCTTCCTGACATCTGATCCCAAAGACCCACATGGTAGACCCGACTCCCACAGATTGCCCTCCAACCTTCACATGTGCTGTTGTGCACAGGTATCTACATCTACACACACACACAACTAAAATGTAATAAAAAAAAAACTAAATGAGCCAGTGCATACATATACATATATAGTTTTACTAAATAAATTTGTGTCATATGGGCTGACGGTGCTCCCTCTAAGAGCCAAAAATCACCTTAAAAAAAAAAAAAAACCTACCAGGCATGAAAGTAGATTTCAAGCTGTTGGCCAAGGCTGTCTGTGAGACTTGTAAGATATGCAGTCTATTGGCATTGCCCTTGGTTACCCTCCAAGGGCAGAAGGTAAGCCCTGATTACTGAAGGCACTATACACTTCAGAAACAGGGTCCTGGGACCCCTGAGCTAGACCTAAACTGAATGATTTCTCCTGAGGACTAGCTTTCACAGTATTGGAAGGAACCATGCAAGCTCCTAAAGGAGGGAGACAAACAACAGGCCTATCCTATGAACCACGGGCCAGCAGGATGCACTTGCCCTGAGTGTGCAGTAGAGACCCTTACTTCAGCAGTAACCAATAACTCAGTAATTGGGCTTAAATCCCACTCTTTCAGAAGACCCAGACTCAGTTCCCAGCACACACACAGTAGATCACAATCACCTTTAACTCCTTTTCTAGGCCACCTGATGCCCTTTTCTGGCCTCCTTGGGGACTATACACATATTACGTACAGATGCACCCACAAAGAAAACACTCATACCCAAAAAATAAATCTCAAAAAAAAATTTTTTTAAGAAAGCAGTAAGTTGGGCTAGTGAGATGGCTCAGTGGGTAAGAGCACGGATTGCTCTTCCGAAGCTCATGAGTTCAAATCCCAGCAACCACATGGTGGCTCACAACCACCCGTAATGAGATCTGACGCCCTCTTCTGGTGCGTCTGAAAACAGCTACAGTGTACTTATAATAAATAAATAATCTAAAAAGAAAGAAAGAAAGAAAGAAAGAAAGAAAGAAAGAAAGAAAGAAAGAAAGTAATAAGTTTGGCATGGGTTAAAAAGATCCACTAGTGTCTAATTGAGGTTTAATCTTCTATATCAAATTGTAAAAATTACAAGTGGTGAAATTCTGAAAAGCTGTTTGGGGTATCTGCTTTGAGTAATGGTTGGTTTTAATGTTAACTTGCCACAAATTAGATTCTGCCTTATTACGTCCATAGTTTGGGAGGTTTCAGTCCATGAGCATATTAACCAGGCCTGTGTCAAGGGAGTGCATTATGGTGGCTGAGCAAAATACCCATCAATGGCCAGAAAGCAAAGCAAGGAGAGGAATTAATCCCATAACTCCAAGGGCATCGTCTCAGTAATCAAATGGCCTCCCAGTAGGAGCTCTTAAGGACTTAGGTCCTCCTAAACCAGTGGTTCTCAACTGATTAGGGTTCCTAATGCTGCTGCAACCCTGAAATACAGTTTCTCATGTTGTGGTGACTCCAACCATAACATTATTCTTTTTTTTTTGGTTTTTCGAGACAGGGTTTCTCTGTGTAGCCCTGGCTGTCCTGGAACTCACTCTGTAGACCAGGCTGGCCTCGAACTCAGAAATCCACCTGCCTCTGCCTCCCAAGTGCTGGGATCAAAGGCATGTGCCACCACTGCCCAGCCATAGAATTCTTCTTGTTGCTACTTCATAACTATAATTTTTCTACTGTTATGAATCATATTTTTGAAAACAGAGGTCTGCCAAAGGGGTCACAACCCTCAGATTGAGAACAGCTGTTGGGTAGAGCAGTGTTAGGCTGAAACATGGACTTTGAGGGGAAACATTTGATACTATTCTTAGGGAGAGATAAACAAACATTTGCTCACCCCAAATAAGGAGCTGACAACAGGCTAAAGTTTGGGCACCATCCAATAGATACCATCCAAGATGAACCAGTGAGTTTTACTGGAGTCACCTATAGGAGTAGAAATCATTCAAAGACAGCTGTATCACCAAAGCCCACCCCAACACGGACTCACCACTGAATTCTCTGCTCCAGCTGACCAGAACCACCGATTCTTAAAATAGCAAACAGCCCTGACAGAGTCATTAAGGGACTCTCAGCCTTCGCTCTGCGACCTCACAAGCCGGGCCTCACTGTCTCCATTGCTCAGAACATTCTCATCCTTCAAGTTCCCACAGAACAGCTCACTAAGCTTTGAACATGTAATGTCCTTTCTGGCTCACAGTTCAAAGTCCATCCAGAATCTTCCCAAAAAAACACATGGGCAGGTCTGTCACAGCAATACCCCGCTATTCTGGTACCAATCCCTGCCCTAGTTAGGGTTACTATTGCTGTGAGAAAACATCATGACCAAAGCAACTTGGGGAGGAAAGGGTTTAATTTGACTTCTACTTCCACATTACTATTCATTGTGGGAGGTCAGGACAGGAACTCAAACAGGGCGGGAGCATTAAGGCAGGAGCTGAAGCAAGGCTATGGAGAGATGCTGCTTACTGGCTCCCTTCCCATGGCTTGCTCTTTTATAGAACCCAGGGCACCCTGCCGCAATGGGCTGGGTCTTCCCTAGTCGACCACTGATTAAGAAAATGTCTTACGGGCTTGTCTACAGCCAGACCTTACTGAGGCTCTTTCCTCTCTAGCTTGTGTCAAATTGACATAAGACATGCCACCATATGAATGTTCTGATCGTTGAGTCAAGCCTTAAGGATGATACTGTTTTCAAGGGGGCAGGCCCACAGTGGTCCATGCTCAGCATCATATCCTTTGTCCCTAATGATGCAGCAAGTTTTACTCTCCGATGGGAATGCAGGGTACATTCCCTCCTGTGAGATGAATTCAGAGCTGCCTCAGGTTGTGCTCCTATTTACTGAGAGGTTCCACAGCTGATCTGAAGCTTTGACTGAGCACAGGACAGTGATTCGGGGAATGTTACATGCTGGAAGACAGGAAGAACTCTTATCCAAAACTTAGAAGATACGGACAGACATCACTTTCCTTCATCCCTCCCGGACCACCCAGACCAGCATCACTTCCTACGCTGAGCTCGCTGGGGTACCCCCCCCTCCAAGGCAGCCCTCTCATACCCATGCTTCTGATACTTTCCTCTAATCTGCAGAGACTGACCTACTTCCTGAAGTTGGGCATCATTAGACAAACAGGTCTTATTCTGTAGCAATAACTGGGTTTAGATGGTCTCAGACTTATAGCAACCTTCTAGACTCAGCCCCCAAGAGCTGGCATTATAGGACTGAGCCATCGTGCTCAGCCCTGTGAACAATGAACCATACACAATACAAGCCATGTAAGATTCTGTTGTCCAGTGTCTGAGTCCATCTGAGCCTGCAGGTGTACCCTTCGATCCCTTCCTCAGCCCCACTGGTACACGTGACCCATACTACACACATCTGCATCTCCTCGATGGAACTGAATTGATTAATAGTATCTGTCTTAGTGTTTTACTTCTGTGGACAGACACCATGACCAAAGCAACTCTTATAAGGACAACCTTTAATTGGGGCTGGCTTACAGGTTCAGAGGCTCAGTCCCTTATCATCAAGGCAGGAACATAGCGGCATCCAGGCAGGCATGGTGTAGGAGGAGCTGAGAGGTCTACATCATCTGAAGGCTGCTAGCAGAATACTGGCTTCCAGGCAGCTAGGAGGAGGGTCTTAAAGCCCAAACCCACAGTGACACACCTACTCCAACAGGGCCACACCTTCTAATAGTGCCACTCCTTGGGCTGAGCATATGCAAACCATCACATTCCACAATCTGGCCCCAATAGGCTTGTTCAAACATATGAGACTTTGGGGGGCCATACCTAAACATAGTATAATGCAAAAATACATATAGTCCAACTTCAAAGGTGCTCATAGTCTATAGCAGTCTCAACAATGTTAAAAGTCCAAAGCAGATTGTTCCAAAGCCAGAAGAGGAGGTGGCACAGAAGAAAAAGATATCCCAGAAGAAACTGAAGAAACAAAAACTCATGGCACAGGAATAAATTCAGCATAAAATGCAGATAAACTAAACTAAAAAAAAGTCCAAAGTTCAAAGTCTCTTCTGAGATTCATCCAGTCACTTAACTGTAATCCCCAAAGCAAGACAGAAAACCACCTGGTCAAACTCCAAACTCTGCATCTCCATGTCTGATGTCAAGGTGGTCTTCTGATCTCCAACTCCTTTTTCATCTTTGTTGACTACAATAAACTTCTTTCTCCTGGACTGGTTCCACTCCCTGTTAGCAGCTTTCCTCAGCAGATAACCCACGGCTCTAGCACCTCTAACATCTTTGGGTCTCCAAGACAATTTCGATGTTACAGCTTCTTGTTTCAATGTCTGGAATCCACACATGATCTTCTGGGCTCCTCCAAAAGGGCTTGGGTCACATCTCCAGCTCTGCCCTCTGTAACACTCTAAGCTCAGGTTGATCCACTCCACTGCTGCTGCTGTTCTTGGTGATCATCCCATGGTACTGACATCTCCAATTCACTGCGGTCTTCTGCTGTAACTAGGCTTCACCAATAGCCTCTCACAGGCTCTCTTCATGGTGCCAAGCCTAATCTCCTTTGCATAACTCCTTCAGTCCTGGGCCATCAACTGCAGCTGAGGCTGCACCTTCACCAATGGCCTTCCATGGCCTCTCACAGTGCCAAGCCTCAGCTGTTCTTCATGACCCCTTCATGCCTTCAAGACTAGTACCACCTGGGTGACTCTTACACATTACCAGGTACAGCTGCAGCATGAGGTACAACCTTGGCTATTTCTGGAACACAGCCTCTTTGTGCTCTCAGAAAACACTTCCCAGAAAGATGTCACCTCAGTGATTCTGGTCTCTTCTTAATCACCACTAATTCCTTAGCTCCAGCTAACCAGCATCGATTGTCCCAGTAGTCCCATCTATTCTGGACTCTAAAACCAGAGCCATGTGTCCAAAGCTGCCGAGTTCTGCTGCTTGCTGGGGCTGGAACATGCCCCCTTGTTCTATCACATTATCACCAGCTTTCTGTTTTCCGACTCCACTGCCTAAGCTTGGCTGTCCTAGAACTTGCTCCACAGACTGACTTTGAACTCAGAAATCTGCGTGCCTATGTCCTAAACTCTAGGATTAAAGGTATAGTCCACCAAGCCTGGATTTAATTTTTTCTTTACCTAGAACTTGCTCTCTTCTAGGCTGGCCTTGAACTCAGAGATCTGCTTGTCTTTGCCTCCTGGGATTAAATGCTTTTACTACCATGCCTGTACCTATATTTAGCTGGGTGGATCTTACCCCAAGGTCATTACTCCCTTAATTCAATTTAATATCCTTGAACACAGGATTCAGCTCCATTTTCACTTCCTGGTGTCCATTTAATACTCAAACTATATATTTTGCATTTTTCACATCTCAGCTTACTACATTTGTTCAAAATGCTCTTCATCAGACTTAACCAGAGAACAAAGTCTCTGCTGGGCTTTTTTGAGACTTCCTTTGTCGATACAATTAATATAAATCTCTTTACCTTAGCCTCAGGCAGTCTTTCAGACAATGGCAAAAAGCAGCCATGTTCTTCAGCAAAACAACAAAAACGGTCTCTCAGCCACATATTAAAGTTCTTCTCCACCGACACCTCTTGGGCCAGCAGGCCTACACACTTCAAATGACCCAGCAACACTGTCTTCCAAGTTCCTACCAGGTCAGCCCATTAAGCTCCACTTAAAGCATCCCATGGCTTTCCAAATCCAAAGTCCCAAAATTCACATTCTTCCAAACAAAAGTATGATCAGGACTATTACAGCAATACCCTAGCTCCTGGTACCATCTTCTGTTTTAGGGTTTACTGCTGTGAACAGACACCACGACCAAGGCAACTCTTATAAGGTCAACATTTAATGGGGGCTGGATTACAGGGTCAGAGGTTCAGTCCATTATCATCGAGGCGGGAACATGACAGCATCCAGGCAGGCATGGTGCAGGAGGAGCAGACAGGTCTATATCTCATCTGAAGGAAGTCTATATCTCATTCTCTAGGAGAATACTGACTTCCAGGCAGCTAAGAGGAAGGTCTTAAAGCCCATACCCATAGTGACGCACTTACTCCAACAGGGCCATACCTTCTAAGAGTGCCACTCCCTGGGCAGAGCACATACAAACCAGCACAGTATCCAACATAAAAACATGCAGTCAGCAGTTTACAAAAATACAGATTTATTGTGTGTCAACATTCTTTCAACTGTACAGAGACCAAGACACATAAACATAGTCTTCATGTTAAATATAAACAAACACCAAAAATATTATAAAAACAAATTGGGCAAGCTTTCAGGAAATCTTTCCAAGCTGAGTCCTTATTAAACTGCAAGGGCGAGAGGCGATCTGTCTTAACACCGTCATAGTCTACAGTCGCTGGTTAATGCTACAGCAGTAGCAGAGAAAGCAACGTAATGTTCCGTTGGCTCAGTTCTGTAATCCCAGCACTTGGGAAGCCGAGGCAGGAGGATTGCTACAAGTCTGGAAGTAGCATAGGCCACACCATGAGTTCTAAACTGGGATAGGACACAGAATAAGACCCTGACTCAAAAACTAAAATTAAAAAAAAAAACAAAAAACAAACAAACAAAACAACCATGGTTTTGATGAATCCACAAGCTGGCAAGCTGAGCAGAGGCCATGGTGTGCATATGACCTGAGAAGTCATCAACCCAAAGACAAACCATCCAGGATGCTTGCTGTCTCCCACGGTGGGAAGGTGTCCTGACCCACGAGGACACCCTCCAACAACAAAACCTCAGAGGCAGGCTGATCGAGTTCTCTCAGTTCCCAGCCTTTGTCCTCAAGAGGCACAGAGCACATCTCGACAGGTCTTGACAGGGCAGTCTGATGCAGAGGGATCACTGTCTCTGTGTCCCCTGCATTTCAACATGGGCTGAGAGAGCCTCGAAAGGCGGGCGAAGTCTAGCCCATGAGTCTACACTCCACAAACAGGGCCTCGCCCCAGCAGTCAGAAACCCAAGAGCAGTCCTTCCCACAGCTGATCTGTACACTACCTTCCAGAAGGTGTTCTCGGAGTTAGTTCCGTGACTCTGCAGCCGTGGGGCTTCGGACTGTGGACATGAGATGGGACTTGTAGGTTTTGCTCAGGCCTGTCATCCAGAACTTCAGCAGTTTAACGTTGTCCTCCTCGGATGCGCCTAGGACGCTCAGGAGCTTCTGTGTGTCCTCCTTGGGGCGACTGTCCACCTTGGTGAATTTAAACAGGACTTTCACTTTGCTGCGGGGAAAACAAAGATGAACACTTAGACCAGCAATCCAATCAAGCTCTCCTCCTGCAGCCCAACTTCCAGGCCAGGCCACCACCATGGCAAAAGGAAATGGAGTGCTGCAGTCTCAGTTACTAAGGAGGCCGAAGCAGGAGGATTCCTTGAACCCAGGGAAGTTCAAAGCCTGCCTGGCTAAGACAGGGAGGGAAATCCCTCTTGAAAAAGAAGAGAGAAATTTATGAATACTGCTCCCGAGTTTTCACGACATTATCTGAAACCAGGAAAATGTTCAACTAGTTCAATTAATTTGATAAAAGATTACTAAGACTCAAGGCATAAAGCAGCGTGTGACTTTCTTTTGTAAAGCTGTAAGGGTGGCTACCCAGCTGCACCTGACTGAGCATGTGCCTAGGTCGGACACCTAGCACTCTCCACACCTCCAAACCCAAAAGGGAATTAAGGAATAAAGAAATGGCACTTGTTCAGAACCTCGTTCACACACCAGCATCAAATCTCAGTAGCTGCAACCCTTCCCGGGACACTGGGTCACTTCCCACGTTAGCAAACTCCTAAGGGGCAGGGTTGGTGTCTGAACCCTATCTTAACGCCACTCTCACTGGCTCCTGCAGGCCACAGCGGGCCTCTTTTTTGTTTGTTTTATTTTTTTTCAGGCAGGGTTTCTCTGTGCAGTCCTGGAACTCTCTCTTTCTCTGTAGACCTCAGACTCAGATACCCACGAGCTTTTGCCTCCTGAGTGTTGGGATTAAAGGCATATGCCACTACTGCCTGATGCCTGGCCTCTTTTAACACGCACATTCTGCTTTTTTGGCATGAAAGCCCACTGCCATAGAGAGCTGCCCCACCCCTTGGCATCCCCACCCTCACCCCCCTACCCTCCTACCTACCCTTCCCCTGCTCCCTACACACAGCTAGGGAAGATGGCAAGGCAAGGCTGGGGCTTACTTCATCCACTCCTCCTTGAGACAGATGAGGCACTGGTCCACCACATCCACAGACAGGTTCTGGTTGGTCAGAGCCGCTTCAATCTTATTCAGGATAGTGGGCCCAACTGGGGATACAAACACTGGATGAGGCCGAGGCCTTGGTGACTCCTCCACACCCTGATGAATGGGGACAGCAGCAGCACCCACCTCGGTCTGCAGCCACAGGGCTACCACTGGTCACCACAAACTCGTACTTGCTGAGGGACTGGTCGTCCTCGCACCCAGCAGGGTGGAGGTTTGAGCGAGTGGCCGTGTGGACCTCGACGACAACTACAAATTCTGTAGCAACAAAGCACATGTTAACTTGCAAAGTGTCCCCTTGACCCCACTGCAAGCCCCCCAGACTTAAACAACAGGGACGAGCCTCCTATGAGCAAAGAGGCTTAATGCCTTTTACAAGTCATCCATTAATTGAGTTAAAGAGTAATTCTTGCCTCAGTTAAACTAGAACATAAATGACATATGTAAGTTCATCCTAAGCAGTCCTCCGTGAATGGTCTCACTGTCAACTGTATAGCCTGTAGAAGGGTGGTTCTCAATCTGGGGGGCTGCGACACCCTTGGGGTTGAACAACCCTTTCACAGGGGTCTCCTGAGACCATTGGAAAACACAGATACTTACAATTCATAACAGTAGCAAAATTACAGATGTGAAGTAGCAACAGAAGTAATTTTATGGTTGGGGTCACAAGATGAGGAACAGTATCAAAGGGTCAGCGACAGGGAGACTGAGAACCTGGGCTGTAGATGGAAACTGCCTTGAGAGTTCAGGGCCACACAGACACACAGCTAGTGGTATGGGAACTTTACAGACAAATATCTCAGAAGAGACTGTTCCTACTGCAAACGGAGGGCACGGCTCCAGCGGCTCGGGACAACCCCATTACGCCCTAGCTGGAGCTGCAGAATACACTGCTTTGCCCTAAAATCTGTGACTTGGATCCAGGTGCACCCCTGGGCTGGATCCGGGAGCCTTCAAAAGCAGCAGGAAGTATGCGTCTCACAGAGTGTACTTGCCTGAGGCCAGAACATGAGCAGGGATAGGCACGGGAGGGCTGAGGCCAAGGAAGTTGCAGCGATAGGCCTCCTCATACTGGCTGCTGTAAGGGATGATTCGGACACAGCCCACAGGCAGCATGGTCTGTGGACAACAAGTTGGCTCAAAATCCAGCACAAATGCACCCTCTGCAGCTCACACAGCCTCCCTCCTCAGTGTCCATGGTCTCTCAGCCCATATGTAGTCTCCCTGCCCAGATGAGCCCAGTTCTGGTTCTGGGGGTCAGTCGTCGATCAATGCTGCCTAGCATCAGCCAGTGCCAGTTCTTACCCAGATAACTTCTCAGCTGAGTTTCAGACTGAGGAAGGGGAGACAGTGTAGCTGTCAAGTGATGATATGGGTTCCATCTATGGGAGCACCAATGCCCGCCATGTTCACCAGGCAAAGAAAACCAATTCCTGGAGCTCTGCACTGGTGATACCCCTAACAGTCTGCCCCAAGTCTAACATTAGCACACAGGGGAAGGCTCTCACCCGGAGGACTTCAAATGCTGAATGGACCAGGTTCACATCTCTGCTTTTCCAGATCACCTGATTTCCCATGAGGACATGCCAGGCCAACATACGGAAAGATGGGGCGCCCAAGACCTGAAATATGGCACACAGTTCTTTAGGCATATTATAGGAGTTAATGTAGCCCCACATACTCAGAGACTACAATCCCTGTACAATAAAGACCACAGTCAGCAAAGGGAAAGATAATTTTCTTTTCTTTTCTTTTCTCTTCTTTTTTTTGGTTTTTTCAAGACAGGGTTTCTCTGTATAGCCCTGGCTGTCCTGGAACTCACTCTGTAGACCAGGCTGGCCTGGAACTCACAGGTATTACAGGCAGGCAGTGGTGGCACACACCTTTAATTCCTGCACTGGGGAGGCAGAGGCAGGTGGGTCTCTGAGTTTGAGGTCAGCCTGGTGTCTAACTTTTGCAGCCCTCGCTTGCCCTCTCTAATACGCTATCATGCTGGAGTGCTTGGAAGTGAAGGTCCAGCTCCTCACACCAGCACCCGGAAGAAAGAGGGCTCTGCCTCCAGCACCGGGATGCACCCACACCCTAGCACTTGCCCAAGCCAGCTGAGGTGGCCTTCTTTATAGTGACGGTTCCTCAGATGCTGAGCTGTGGCAGGGTCAAGCCTGCCTTCTGTTTGTGGTATCTTTGTTTTTAATCTCAAACAGCCTTTCTCCCCGCTGCCTATCTGTAAATCCTGCAACACTGACAGTCAGGAGGTAGCCTGTTGTTTCTTGAGGCCAAACATGAGGTTGAAACAAAACAAAATTAACAAAAACAGAGGCTACAATATGCATTTTACAAAACCCAATGCTGAGCACTCCCATCTGTAGCAGGAATCCCAATCCCTGCCACTGCTAACCTCAGAAGACTTAGCCAAGCCAGCAGCTGGGCACTGGAGCACGAAGGCCTCCACGCCAAAACTCTGGGTTCAATCCATTTGCCTGAGGATCGAACTTAGGTCTTTACGGTTGCCAGCACCTTTACCCCGGGGGGTCATCTCACTAGGCTCCCCATAATTTCTGCCTGATCAAACAACCCCATGGTGGTTCACAACCATCTGTAATGGGATCTGATGCCCTCCCTCTTCTGGTGTGCATGAAGAGAGCTACAGTGTACTTACATACATAAAATTAATTTTTTAAAAAATTGTTAAAGAAAGAAGCAGATGCCTATCTGCTTCATTTTTTAAAAAAGGATTTATTTATTTATTATATGTAAGTATATTGTAGCTGTCTTCAGACACACCAGAAGAGGGCATTAGATCTCATTACAGATGATTGTAAGCCTCCATGTGGTTGCTGGGATTTGAACTCAGGACCTCTAGAAGAGCAGTCAGAGCTTTTAACCACTGAGCCATCTCTCTAGCCCACCTATCTGCTTTCAATTAAAAAAAAAAAGTAAACCTGTGATGCTTGTACATTTGTAAAATCCCAGCACTTGGTAAGCTATATAGAGAGTTCAAAGCCCACCTAGGATATATGAGACCCTATTCCAAAGAGAGACAACGGTATGAAGCAGGGACGGTGTGCCTTCACCTGGAGCAACCCTCCACTCTCATCCGACCCAACAAGCCACGTGCTCTCTCATGAGACTGTTCCCATCTCTACGAGGCATGTAGACATACCTCCTGCTTCGTGTCACCTGCTCATTCTTCTACACTAAATAATATTCCACCATCTAGACATACCAATAACAGCCAAGGTCGGCATGTAGATTATGCCCAATTTATTCTAGGATTGACCATTACTTTAAGGTCTAGCTGGCATACAAACAGCTAATAGTGCTTTTTCAACACGTTCAGGAGGTTCCAGAGTGACAAGGTTGGAGAACCTCAGGAAACCTTACAGACAAAGAGATGCTGGGCTGGACAGACAGCTTAGTTTCAAAGTACAAGACCTTGAGTTTGCATTCCAGGACTCAAATTTAAGAAGGCAGGCAAAGCGTGGTGGCACGTGCTTGTCACCCTACAGCTGGGAGGGCTTGAGAAGCAAATCCCTGGGGCACACAAGCCAGCCAAATAGTATACTGGACAAGTCCCAGGCCAGTGAGGGACACTGTCTCACAATACAATATTAATAGCACCCAGAAGGAGTCTACTTTGGTCTGTCTCTACACACATGTGCATACACAGACATGCACACGTGCACGTGAATGCACACAAACACACCAGACGCCTATTCTGTCACCAAAAGAATGCTGCTCTTGCTAAGACGGGCTGAGATTCTCTGAGCCCTCAGCTACACACCCACTCGGAAGTTCCCAGTGTCTCCCCTGCCCATAAATGGGAAAAAAAGCTCAGACCTGGAGGATTGGGACCTTGCAGAGTGGCCTGGGGTTTTCTCAGTTTGGACCACGGCCCCTCTGCTTACCTGTCTCATGTGTCGAAGGGACTTGAAGACGGAAAGCTTTGGGGGCTGCCAGCTCCCACAGGCTGAGAGAAGCGATGACTCTGTTGGGCAACTGGTCAGCTCTCGCCCTTCAGCACCCTCTGGCGTAGCAGGGGCTTTCTCCTCCTCTTCGGCCTCTGAATTGTCCCAACTTTCTGATTCTTCCTCTAAGTCTACAGGGCACACAGGACAGGCATGCAGTGAGCAATCCCCTTAGATGCTCCAGTTTGGTTCTGTGGCCATTTCTGCATCAGGGCACCTATGGCTATACCAGCAATTCCTACGGTATCCCAGAGAGGTCTGATGACTACGTGCTACTGACTAGGCATCTGGGGTGAAGGGAGGGAGGAAGACTTGGGCAGCAGAGACATTTTAGAAGCTCTTCTGAAAGATACTGGCTCTACTCAACTACTGGAAAGCTCAAAAATGCAGAGCAGACAGCATGAGCTTATCAGCACTGCTCGGCCAGGGGCCAGCCTGTGCTCTACACACCATTACACCCATCTCCCTCCGCCCAGACAAGACACAAATGTTTTACTTCCACTAGTCCTCACAGCAGAGCCTCACAATAACATCTCTGCTGCATGTCACAATGAGAACCAGATGGCAGAGGCAGGATTTGAAGCTATCTCTATCTGACTAGAAAGCACGTCTGAGCCTACACTCAGATCCTGCATGACAGAATTCGGTCTCAATATGACCCCTGTACGCCTGCACATCTATCTCACTCTTCTCGCAGAGAGCACATCCCACGAGATTTGACTCTGATCGTCTGCAGAACCTTCATGTTTGTGAGCCACACTATATGAAAACATTCTGTGACTGACTGATCCACAGGGATAGGAGAGCAACTCCAAGGTTGACTTGACACACTTCTGAGTGTTGTCTGGCTCTTGAGACCTCACTCCTGCGTCTCTTCACTCCTGAATACGTGTCAAAGCACAAACATGTGCAGAGTGAGTGCCAACTAGTGACAACCTGGAAAGAACTCCATCTGCTTACAATGGAGGAGCCGGGAGCACTGTTAGTAACAATCTGTGCACCACATAAGTGACTGTTGCTTTTCCACCTCTCAGCTATGGGGGAGGGGAGAAGGACGAATGGGGCAGGCCGGTGAGCTCGAGAACTCTGAACTCAAAACAGTTGCTATGGAAGCCCAGTCATATCTGAGGGCTGCAATCCTGCCTTGGGGCCATCCTAGGAAATCAGTCGCACAGGAGTCTAAATCTAAGGTACAGAGATTAAATCACAAATGTAGGAATGATGTTGTACAGTGATTTCCTCTGAACTGAAACATTTCCTCCAAGGTGAGGCTCATGAGATACAAGTCTCAGGAAGTTTCCTGAAACTAATAAGGTTCACAAGGTTCTTCAAGGTTACAGAAGTAAAGAACAATTGCTGAGGAGACTAGCTGAGGTACCTAGAAGCCACCTGGAGACTGCCTAGGGGAGCTGCTTGCAGGGGACTCTCCAGGGATCCCCAACCTACTCGGGAATAGGCACCGTCAAGGAAGATGAGTTGGAATCCTATCATCACCAAGAGCACAGGAGTGGTTGTCACAAAGGCCCATAATGCTCAGTCACATCCAGAACCCCTCGTATCAGCTTCACTCATTGTGGTAACCACAGCCAGGGCTGCTGCTGCCACTACAGTCAGCCCACAGAGATAAACAGACTTACCAGCAAGCTTCTCCATCTGGACCAGGGTGTCCTCTGTGGGAGCACCCTCTAAAAGCTTTTCTGTCAGCCTGCTACCACATGCCTTCAGGAGCCTGGAGAAAAAAACAATGCCAGCCATGAGGTACCCTGCCAATGGGAAAACTGAATCTGAGGTTTAGTAAGCCCTTGGTTCAACCCCCAGCTCACAGAAAATGGCCTACACAAGCATATTAGAAGACCCACCCCCTTCCAACACCCCAGCATCCACCATTGAGGAAACATTCTGTTAGACATGAGTTTGGTCCTCCATTAAAGGGGATGAGAAAAATGGAGTACGGGAGGTTTGAAGGAACTGTTGGCTTTAATCCCAATTCAGAAGTCACCTTTGAGACAAGAGGGAACCCTGAACCTAGCTAACACACCAGACAACTTTAAAACACAACCAAAAACACTCTAGACCATGCTCAAAGGAAAAAATTGCAAACAGCCAATAAGTATGTGAAAAATTATTCAATACCCTTAACTATCAGGGAAACACAAATTCAAACTACCTTGACATTCCATTTCATATCAGTTAGAACGCCTATCACCAGGAAACCCAAGGGCAGGGGCTAAAGAGACAGCTCAGCAGTTAGAGCATTTGTTGCTCTCACAGAGGATGTAGGCTCAGTTCCCAGCACCCATTCCGGGGGTTTACAACCATCTGTGGCTGCAGTCCCACAGGATCCAAGTCTTTTTCCTGTCTTAGTGGGGAGGTTCCTCCAAATCCATACCCACGACACCATTCCTGGGTATTGCCTTAAAGATTCCAAGCCACCACCCCAGGCATCCTTAAATATTCCTGTTTACTGCTGCTCTATTTCAATGGCCAAGAACAGACCCAGCCTAGGTGCCTATCGGCTGACAAATGTGGTCCGTGTGCAACAGCAGACTCTACAGGGAGCAGTACATCCCGGCTACACTCAGGGGCTACGGCTCTGCGGGTTCTGTTCTCCTAGATCATTCGGTTTGAGCAACAGGAGCTCCCTGTGCATAGCACACCCGCACCCGTACACCAGACCTCCACTCCAGACACCAGCTGACTGCTCCCCACCAGCAAAAACCCCCAGACCTGAGCCCAAAACACCAGCTCCTGGCTTGGGAGGGGCCTGAGCCGGAAACCTGCCGTCATCTTCAGAGGGGAGACTTGGTGGTCTTCACACAGAAATGTCCTTTGGGTCAGTTCTGCCTCAAAGTGTTTCCATTCAGTGGGGAGACAGATGAGAGAACTCTCTCTCACAGAGGCACTCGGGCCAGCTCCACTGGGAGGCAGACGGGAGTCTTTGGGTTGTTCTAATGGCTCGCAGGTGCGGAGACCCAGGATTCATTACCAGGCAAAGGAAGTGTGCAGACACGCCCACAAGTTGTCGTCACTGGTCAAGGAAGTCAGAGAGCGGGCAGCGTTGCCATTCCTCTGGTGCAAGAAAGGCGTGAAGGCAGTGTTCATCCTCTGGGCACGCTGTGGACATCCAAACTGCTCTGCCTCAAACACCTGAACACAAGAGTGGAGAAGAGGGTCTCTTCAGGGATGGCTACCACCAAGCCTTTCAGTTACTGCCAGCCCACCTTTCCAGACTCTCCTGCTCTGCTCTCTTGACTCAGAACACAGGCCATGCCAGCAGTCTGGCAATGCCTCACAGAATGGTTCTGCTGACCTAAAGGGTTCTGTGTATTCCTCTCCGCCCCTACTTGGTTCCTTGGACTCCCATTGTCCTTCAAGTACTCTTAGACAGCCTCCTCCTGACAGGTTCATTCCACAGACCCTTGCAGGTGATGGACACATGCCCGATGGCTTATCGGAGGCTCCTATGCCTTCCAGCCACATTCTAATATAGTCCAGCCGCTCCACCTATCAGGATGAAGGATGAACAGGCTCCTCCTCTGCTGCCCAAGGACAGAGCATGGACAAGGAATGGGCCATTGAATCTAAAGGTCTGTGACCAAAGCATGGCCAGGCCTGCCTGCATGCTCCTCTGCAGCTGGAGGGGGTGCCCTAGGTGGGGATCTAGACAAGACTAGCAGAGAGTTTGGGTCCTGAAGGGTACAGAAAGTAAACACACCAGGCAAGAAGGCAGAGGCTAGCCAGCAGTTAGGACAACTGGGTGGTAGTGCTCGCCTTTAACCTCAGCACTCTCAGAGGCAGGAGGCAGGAGGCTCTCTGAATTCAAGGCCAGCCTGGTTTACAGAATCAGTTTCGGGCCAGTCAGGGGTACACAGGGGAACCCTGTCTCAAAAAAGCAAAGCAAAACAAAACAAAAGCAAAAACAAAAACCCCAGAAATCCAAGACAACAGGCTGAAGGAGCACCAGAGTAGTGGGTGAGATGAAACCAGGAGAGTTACAGGCTGGCTGGGAGGGTCACCTATCCCCACCACAACACTGAGGCCGAGACTACAACTTGGGCCCATAGCAGAGGCAGAGCCAAGAGGATCGCTGCTGGTCACTCAACTCCATGCCAACAGGCCCCCCCACACCCCCACCCCTGGCTTTAAGCCTCACCTTGAGGGCCTTGCCCTGGAGCTCGCTGATGATCCCTCGGATTCTCCCCAACAGGAAGGGCCAGGAGTTGATGAGGTAGATCCGATCCATCATGATGGTAATGATGCTGTACCAGCGCTGGAAGCCTCTGGCCAGGCTGTCTTTGATGAAGAAGGTGTGGCTGAACACAAAGCCGTGTTGCTCATCACCAAAGAAGATGGGGCCTTCACGACCAGGGCAGACCTTTGGAGGGAGCCACAGTAACTTTACGGAAAGTCCTGACTTTTAACTCAAGCCCTTTGGGACCCTTTCCCTGGTTTTGGTGGTGCTAGGGGTAGAACTCAGGGCCTGGCTGGACAAAGCAGCCCAGTGTCCTATTGCTGAGCTGCACCCAAATGTTCCAACTTGCTTTTGCTCGATAGTCTGGAGAGCCAGCAGCCATAATGGCTACTACTGGGCCTGTAGAGTAAAACAGCACACTCACTTAAATTATGGGAATGTGGTATGCAGGGTCGGGAGGATGGGTGACGTACACATGAGTGCTTGAAGAGGCCAAAGGTGTTGGATCCCCTGGATTTGGAGTCACAAGAGGGTGTGAGCGACCCAGGGTGGGGATTAGGGACCACACTCAGATCTTCTGTAACAGTAGCACCCGATCTTAGTTGCTGAGCTATCTCTAATCCCCAGCACACACTATTCTTAGAGAGTCTTTTGGTCTTTCCCTCCTGACAAATTTGCTGAACATGTGAATACTGTGCACAGGACGTCTGGCTGTGGCTAAGCATACAGCAGGAGACAGAAAGGTATAAAGCAACACTGAGAACAAGCAATGTGGGGTCTGCGGATCCTACAAGGTGGAGACAGGGGTAGTGGAGCACAGAAGCTGGACCATATAGGCCTGTGTGACAGATCAAACCTAAAAGCTGAGACTCAGGCCCCACAGCAAGAGTTCAGGAGCAAAACATTCTTTTCTCGTTTGTTTGTTTTTATTCATTTTATTTATGTGGGTACAGTGTAGCTGCCTTCAGACACACCAGGAGAGAGTGTCAGATCTCATTACAGATGGTTGTAGGCCACCATATGGTTGCTGGGATTTGAACTCAGGACCTTTGGAAGACCAGTCAGTGCTCTTAACCGCTGAGCCATCTCTCCAGCCCCGTTTGTTTGTTTTTAAACCTTTATTTTTATTCTCTGCTTATGAGTGTTTGCTGGCATATATGTCTGTGGCCCACAGGCATGCAGTGGCCATGGGGCCAGAAGAAGGTGTGAGATCCCCTGGGGCTGGAGTTATAGACAGTTCTCAGCCAACATGTGGGTGCTGGGATTGAACTCGGGTCCTCTCAAGAGCAACAAGTGCTGTTAACCACCAAGCCAGCTCTGCAGCCTGATGAATTCCTCGGAACGTTCTAAGCATTCCACCACGTCCATGTGGATGCTGATACAATGTAAAGGTGATGCTGCATGCAGCAAACTGCATAGCCTAGGAACTGTGGTATCTTAGAGACGTGCTCATCAAGAATGGACTAAAAAAAAAGTGAAATGCTAACACCTGTTTAGACAGCTAGCGTCCACAAGGACTTACTCTTCAAACTCTAACTGCAGCAGCCATGCTCGCACAGCACTGACAAACACGTCTATAAACAGCAGTGAATGCGATTCCCACAGACAGTCTGACGCTGGCCTTACCTCGCAGCTCAGGCTCCGTACACAGGCCTGGCGGACAATGCTGAAGAGCTGTGGATGGTTGGGGTGCTGATGACTGACATACTTAATAGAGGTCTCTTTATCATGACTGATATAGCCCGGGTGCCCTACAGCAAGTGATCGGCAGCCCTGCACACAAAGAAGGACAATAAGTCTCTCAGCTAGAAGCAAGCAAGACATCTAAATACAGAAAACACAATCCTGTTCAAATTAAAAAAAAAAAAAAAAAATCACTGCTGGGCAGTGGTGGCACACACCTTTAATCTCAACACTAGGGAGGCAGAGGCAGGTGGATCTCAGTGAGTTTGAAGCCAGCCTGGTCTAGAGTGAAGTTCCAGGACAGCATAGGCTACACAGAAAACCCCCGGTCTTGAAAAAACCAAAACCAA
>NW_022196911.1:55006909-55007357 GCF_008632895.1 Mastomys coucha
AAGAAAGAAAGAAAGAAACTTGTTTTTTCCCTCTTTTTTTTTTGGTTTTTTGAGACAGGGTTTGTCTGTGTAGCCCTGGCTCTCCTGGAACTCACTCTGTAGCCACCAGGCTGGCTTCGAACTCAGAAATCCACCTGCCTCTGCCTCCCAAGTGCTGGGATTAAAGGCGTGTACCACCACTGCCTGGCTTTTTTCCCTCTTTTTAATGGCTGTTGGAGAAAAGCCTCTAGTTGGTATGATTTCATTTAAGTATATGTATGTGTGTTTCTTTCTTTTTTTTTTTTTCAAGACAGGGGTTCTCTGTGTATCCCCGACTGTCCTGAAACTTTCTCTATAGACTACACTAGCCACTGCACTGACTAGGTTAAAAAGGGCTCATGCTGAAGCTGGGCAGTGGTGGCGCATGCCTTTAATCCCAGCACTTGGGAGGCAGAGGCAGGCGGATTTC
>NW_022196911.1:55007420-55035689 GCF_008632895.1 Mastomys coucha
AAAAAAAAAAGGCTCATGCTGGGGTGATAAGAAAAATGCTCTCAGGACCTTGGGAGTCCTCCATGTTCCCACTACAACCCACCTCTCTCTCCCAGAAAGACTAAAACCAGCTCATGGTCCCCAAGGACACTTGCCTCACACATGTCCGACTTCTTGGGCCCGGGGCTGCTGGACTCAGTGCTGGCACCCTCAGCTGGGCTGTGAGCACGGACCCGGCTGCTCATCTGGATGCCGCCCTCCTCTTCCTCAGCCTGCTCAACCTGGCCAGGACTGTCCCCACTTCCTGCACCCTGGGGCAGGGGAGCGTGTAGAACTTCCGTGCAAAAGAGCGTGCGGGGGCCATGGAGCTCGCAGAAGTGGCAGAGAGCAACAATGGCATTCATTGTGCTGGAGAATGGCCGAGGCCTGTAGGGGAGAGACAAGGAAGTGCTGAGGGGCTTCTGCCTGGCAGAGGGACACCCCCACCTGCCAGCACTACTGGACACCCGCTGTGTAACCCCCTACATCAAGGGCAAGGAAAGACATGGGGGGGGCAGATGGACAGATGGACAGATAGATGGACAGATGGAACAGACATCAAGGAGGGTCAGTCGTCCTCATCTCCTACATCTGCGAGGCAAGGTTTGAGTGCTAAGAGTGCAAGGTTTGAGTGCTAGAGTGCTTGGTGTCATCTACAGAGATAAACATCTCCTTTCTGCATGGGGAGACTTGGAACACAGCACTGCAGAACATATAGGGGCTCTGAGAGGAGATAGGACCAGAGCAGGGGTTGACCACACAAGTCCCGGTGGAGCTGAACTGAACAGAGCTCCCAGGCCAAGCAGGTGGGTGGAGCCTGAGTGGATTCAGAGATAGGCAGACCTGAGGGCAGAGGCTGATCTCATGAACAATTTGACCACAGCCAGACCCCTTTGTTTTAGAAATGGCAAGGCTTCCAGACTTCTGATGAAAGCAAGCAAGCTCTGAAGCAGAAGGTGTCAGATGACAGTCCCACTGCCCACTGAATGATAGGGCACTGGGGGGAGATGGTGACAGGTGGTAAAGCCAAACAATCCTAGAGCTTCCAAAATGAGTCGGCAGACTTGACTGGAGGGAAGAGAGAATGTGGACCATGATGAAGGAGAAGGGAGGGGGGTGGGAGTGGTTACAAAGGAAGGGTGGAGCGGGTAGGGATGGATATGAATGCTGGGGGGGAATGTCTGCAGAGATTTTCCAGCTTTGTGTGGAACTGAGTGGGGCAGCCAGGGCCTCAGGCAGGGACCATGTGGCTTCCACAGATCACAGGGCCCTCCAGAGCAGATGACTGAAGAGCCACCTAAGCCATCCTGCTGGACCACAGAGCGCTTTAGTAAGGTGAAAACGGGTATCACTTAGCCTTGAGAATAGGGCTATCCTACAGCCTGCTATATCTTGGACGGAATGAAGGACAAGCTCTGGCTAACCTACTGGAGAGATCTGGGGGAGCCAGACCTGACCCCAGTGAGGTGATCAGAGTCTGATGGAGATGGTGTCAGCTGGGAAGACGCCAGAGCTGTGGTGGATGATGGTTAGGGATGTGGGAGTTCCCAGCACCACTGAGCTTCCACAAGCATACAGAGTCATAAGAGCTTTGGTTTTGGTTTGGTTTGGTTTTTCGAGACAGGGTCTCTTTGTATAGCCCTGGCTATCCTGGAACTCACTCTGTAGACTAGGCTGGCCTAGAACTCAGAAATCCACCTGCCTCTGCCTCCCAAGTGCTGGGATTAAAGGTGTGCACCACCACTGCCTCGCTGTCATATGAGTTTTATCACAATTTTTAAAAAGGTGTAGGCAGGCATAGTGGCACCCCTGTGATTCCAGCACGCCACAGATGAAGAGGCCGGTGTAGTCTACAAAGCAAGTTCTGGGCTAGCTAGCGTGTGATCCTGTCTACAACAAAAACCAAACAAAGCCACCCAGATGTGACCACCTGCACAGCTACGGGAAGGTCGCTCACTGGCTGTCATGTGACAGAGGAGAGAGGAAAGAGTGGGGACTGATGCTCCTGTGGAAGGGGAAGGGGTGAACCTGAAAGGGATGTGGTGTCTGGGAAGTCCCCCTTCGCCACGTGACAAAAAGATGCAAAGTCAGCAGAAGCTGGAGCCTCAGTAGAGAGGCGGAGGCCAGGAGGTAATTCACTCCTCCTAGGGGTAGGGGCAGCTGCGGCAGGGCTGGGTGGGTGAGGGGCATTCCCAGCTTTACAGCTAACCAGAAAAGGTGTTAAAGATCAGAATGTCCTAGGAGTCCTGACAGCACAGGAGGTCACAGCAACAAAGGCAGAGGCAGGGCCAGCCATAGCCAGCACACCTGACCCATGGACACTGGTAGACCATACCAGCTGGCTGGAGAGAGGTCTGGAATGGCGGGTTAGAGTGATCCTATATTCTTCACACAAACAGAGAGATGTGTGACAAAAATGTCACACAGTCACATGTGACAACTCAAGACTTAAACTAACTAGACCTAAACTCAGGATCACAGCCTCACACAGGGCTCCATCTGAACTGTGTGGGTTCCAGGACATTTCCATAAAACAAAACCAAAAAAAAAAAAAAAAAAAAAAAAAAAAAACAAAAAACCCTGCTCCTAAGGAGAATCCTACTCAAGGCAATGGCAGCTATTTAAGTCTCTAAATATAGGTAAAAGGACACTTTTTTTCCAGGTCCTTGTCCCCAGGAAGGCCAGGCACGAATACAACCAAGATGTGGCCCATCAGACGAGGGCAAAGTTGGAGCTCAGCATGCACCCTGCAAATGGCTGGCGACAGAGAGCTGTGCCTTGGTGGTCTCTAGCTGCCTCCTTTGAGATAGCACTCCCTTCGGCAGCTGTGTTTCTAATGTTTCCTCAGTCAACTCCCCGAGCTGATAGGCCACCAAACACAGTCCTCCTAGGCTGGAACAGGGTTAGCCGCAGCAGCTATAAGCAGTTGGTAAGGCAGGAGTCAGAGAAGCCGGGGATACATCTGCCCATGGGGATGCTGGCTGCAGCATGAGACAGAAACGCTGAAGGTCCGAACACTGCAGACCTTTGTCCGGCTCATTCCAAGTACTTGGCCTCATGTGGCTGTCCTTACAAACTAGCTCATGCAGACCGACACCCCCCATCCTACCAGCTCCCACTCTGTCACTTGTCCTAGGCTTTTGAGACCTATGTTGCTTGTGTTTTCCCTTTCACAAATACTAAGCCCCTCTCGGTGGAGACTTTGTCTAGTTAAAAACAACCCCTTCTTGGGCTGGCGAGATGGCTCAGCGGGGAAGAGCATCGACTGCTCTTCGGAAGGTCATGAGTTCAAATCCCAGCAACCACATGGTGGCTCACAACCACCCGTAATGAGATCTGATGCCCTCTTCTGGTGCATCTGAAGACAGCTACAGTGTACTTACATATAATTAATAAATAAATCTTAAAAAAAAAAAACAACCCCTGCTGTGTCCCACTGCAGTCCCCAACACACGGAAGGCACTAAATGGCTTGCTCACAGAGATGACCATTGTAATCAGAGAAACTGGAGTTATCAGAGGAGGCTCAGATACAACCACAGTCATGGAATGTTCCAGGCCAGCCTAGTCTACTAGAAACATGAGACGCGATCTCAAACAGGAAAAAGAGCCCACTGTGGAAGAGGCGATGGAGCGACCAATAACAGGATAAGGAAGCTGGGGAAACCAGGGAGTCAGGACCCAAGACAGAAGCACACCCCCTGGGGAGGGGGCCATGTCCTCCTTGGAGGGGCATGCGAGGACAAAGAAGCATCCTTCAGCAAAGCACACACGGAGAAGCAGCCCTTAGCCGACTTCACCCACATGTGGAGCGTCAGTACCAACCTTCCGCTTAACAGATCACAACTGTACCATCCTGCCTCGACCAGAACATGGACGAGGCCTGCCAGATGAGTCAGGTATTCGCACTGCACTCGAATTCAAAGCCTTGAGGTTGTCTAGAGAAAAAGAAAAAAAAAAAATCAGCAGTTGGGATGACAGTGTTTAGGATCTCACTACATAGCCTTGGCTGGCCTAGAACTCACTATATAGACCAGGTTAGCCTTGAATTTACAGAGATCTGCCGCCTCTGCCTCTGCCTACCGGGTGTTTAGGTTAAAGGCATGCACCATCATGCCCAGCTTCAAAAGTAAAAAAGATATTTCTTAAACATTTCATTTATTATTATTATTTTTATTTTTGCCTGCCTGTATGCCTGTGCACCATGCACATGCAGTTCCAATGGAGGCCGTAAGGAGGCATCAGATCCCCTAAGACTGGAGCTACAGGTGGTTGTAAGCATCTTATGGGTGCTAGGAATCGAACCAGGGTCCCCTGGAAGAGCAGTCAGTGCTCGTAACCACTGAGTCATCTCTCCAGCCCCCAAACATTTTTTTTTTCTTTTTTGGTTTTTCGAGACAGGGTTTCTCTGTGTAGTCCTGGCTGTCCTGGAACTCACTCTGTAGACCAGGCTGGCCTTGAACTCAGAAATCTGCCTGCCTCTGCCTCTGCCTCTGCCTCCTAAGTGCTGGGATCAAAGGTGTGCGCCACCACCGCCTCCTCCCAAACATTTTTTTAATTGTTTAGTTCCCATCTTTCCAACAGTTGGCTCTAAGGATCGTGTTGGTAGCACACTCGCCATGCCAGCATAACCCTTCAGACCACTCCCCTCCAGTCTCTCTTCCAGTTTTTCAACTGTCATGAAGCATCAGGACCACACAGGATGTGCCCAATATTGGTTCTGATAAAAAGCATTTGTCTAACAAGAGTTTTGAATACTCACATTACTCATCCCTCAGCCCAGGCGGCCACTGGAAGACAGTAATGGAACCCTAGATGACACTCAGTTCCAGAGCCACAGAGAAACCTACTACCTGAGCTTCTAACCCTTACCAGCGGATGACACCAACTGTCACTTATCCTCTGGAAATCCTCCTGGGCCCTGGGGAACAGACTTCTCAGACTCTTACTGCACATGGCACCTGAATCCCAGTAAGGAGGAGCCCATTTCTTCAGTCACTCTCCCAGTTCCAATGTCTATCACACTCTTACTGACCTGGCTTCTGTGAGTGTGCCTAATCACCCTTTCCTAGGAACCTTTCGAAGCTGAAGACAGTCTCCTTCGCTATCATACTCTAAGAGGCAGGCCGTGCATGTATGTGGCTTGCTCACGCTGTCTGAACCCTAAACCTGGCAAACAAGACCCACCCCCCCAACCCCCCCCCCCCCCCCCCCCCCCCCCCCCCCCGCCATGCTTCCCTGGTGTGCCCTGGTTTTACCTCATCTCTATTTCTTGTCTTCTCACAGCACCAGGCCACTAAGAGTGCCTGGTAGGCAAACAAGGGGTTACAAGAATCACCACTTGTCAGCAGGAGCTGTAACTGTCCCCCTCCCGCCCCCGCCCCCCAGGAAACTCACTGCTCCCCGCTGCCACACTAGCTAGTACAGAGTGGGTAAGAAATTCAGCAGGGAACTTTATCTCCAACTTAGAACCACTCCCAACTCTACTACTGCCAATTTCAGCAGGACTTCCTTTAGAGAGCGCCCAGTCACTTGACACTAGCAAAGCAAACAGTGTCACGTGCCATGACCTCTCTACTGCTTAATGACAATTACGATAACCCTGCACTGCCAGCAATACTCTGGCTGTAGTCTTTCTCTCGCCGGGTACCATAGGTGGTGCCAGGCTTCCCAACCCCAACCCCGAAAGATGGAAAGTCATATATATACTTGCAGCCATATATACTTGCAGTAGGTCCTTCTAGCCCCCTACTGTCCAGGGTTACTTGTGACCTCAACCGCGATCCACTGGCTAATTCCAGGGCTAAACATTCCTTCCAGCGTGAATGAGGACGAGTTATCTTGCTCGAGTGGAGAGAAATGAGGTGTCCTGCCTACCCTGTCCTCTGACGGCCGACCTGCTAGAAAACGGAGGTGGGCTGGCAGGACGACGTCCCCAGCAGTATTCAGTCAAACTAAAGCAATTACCCCAATCGGGGGGTGGAACCTGCCACCTCCCTCTCCCTGGTGTTTATTTACCATCCGCGCTTTCCATTCATCCCTATGACCCAACACCAACACAGCTGGGGCGCTCGTCGCCGTCTCCCAGATGCTGGGCCGGAACTCGCTCGCAACTATCCTGGGGGCAGTGGCCACCGTTCTGCCCCTCGCCGAGTGCTAGCCCGTTCCGCAGGCCCTTGCACCGAGACTAGCGCGTGACCCAGGCGGACCGAACCATCCGCAGGCCGGCAGAGGGCAGGCAACGCCAGCGGCTAGCCGGAGCGAGCGCCGCCGCATTCTCCGCAGGCGACTAGGATGTGCCGAGCCTTGCTGTGCTACGTTACGCTCCTCCGTGCAAAGAATCTGAGCTCCTCGGCCACACGCGCCCCTCGGCGCCGCAAGTCACCCCGCGGAGAAGCGTAGATGGTTCCGGCTGCCGAGAAAAACCATTCTGCAGGGGTGACGTCAAGACTAACATTTCAAAAAAGTCAGAGAGAATTAGTCAGCCCATGCCCCGTCCCTACAGAAGAGAAAACATAAGTACAAAAATTTCCTCTGGGCTCTGTGAGTTCTTGTGGCTCCACTCCCCGCCTGTTAAGTTGCCGATCGGAGACACCGTCTCCCCTTCGTGAGAAGTGGAAGGTGCGGACAGGTCCTGGGAGGGAGGAGGGGTACAGAGCAAAGCAGAACCAAGCAAGTGCGCGGCTCAATCTGAGCGGGACCTTTCTTTGCAAATTAGCTTTCAAAAGAGGTCATGGGTTGTGGGGTTGGTTGTTTTTTCTAAGCCCTGGTTTGGTTCCCAGTTTAGGAGTGAGGGACGGAATATTGTTTAACTACTTAAAACTGATTTTTAAAGCTATTAGTGCATACCATGGGTCCTTGAAGACGCGAGAATACGGCTCTGGGCTTGTCCCTGTAACTAATGCTGCCAACTGTACGCAGCAGCCAGCCTCTGCTATGCACACTATACTGGCGGTCCAGGAGGAAGCCCCGAATGTGGCTATCAGGAAGTGGGGAAGCTTCAGATGAGTAGAAGTAGTTGGTATCTGTTTGTTTTTCAAATCACTGGGATCTGATTTCTTTCTCTGTATTTCAGCTTTCCTGTTTTGTTGGAGAGGGAGCAGGAGAAAAAAAATGAAACAAAAATTGCAAACTTGTGTTCTGTAACTTTGTTTACTACCTGGTAAAGATTAAGGGTGGAGTTACAGTGTTAGGTATTGTCATTTGTGTGTTTATTTTTTACCAATTCCTAATACTGTGAGTCATCTCCGGTCTTCAAGGTTTTTCCCCACCCTCCTCCAAGAATAGAGTAAGCACACAGCCGAATAAGAAAGCAGATACATGTCAACTAGGAGTTAACAATCTTAAACACGCCGGGCGGTGGTGGCGCACGCCTTTGATCCCAGCACTTGGGAGGCAGAGGCAGGTGGATCTCTGAGTTCGAGGCCAGCCTAGTCTACAAAGTGAGTTCCAGGACAGCCAGGGCTACTCAGAGAAACCCTGTCTCGAAAAACCAAAAAAAAAAAAAAAAAAAAAAAAAAAAAAGAACAATCTTAAACAGGATAAAATAGCTTTAAACAGATTGCCACTCAGGATATAAATGAAACCAGTTGGAACTGCCCATAGCAATGGAATGTTATGAAGGACAGGTCAGCTCTGACTATGGCTCTGAGAACTGTTATCCTGGAAAGCAATCAGAGGATGTGGGCAGCTAACCAAAACCGGTCAATACAGAGTGAGTCTGGAGGTCACTGAGCGGGCAGCAGGAGTGTGCATCTCCCCACTGGCTCCCCCAGGTCTCTAAGGCTGAGGCAGCTACTTTCTGCAGTCATTGAGAAGCCTTGGAGGCTGAGGTGGGAATGTACCCCTTTGCCTGCACCCACTGATCCAGTCCCAGAGGCCAACTGAAGCAAGCTTTCCACAGATGCCTCAGCCATAGGAGACTTCCCAACTCAAAAGGAGCTTGTCTTTGGAGACTGGTTGGCTCATTAGAATGTCAGTACCAGTGGACAAACAGGCATGTTGCAGACCCAAAAGCTAGTTGCCTTATCTTGAGCTAGTTCTAGCCAGCCCTCTGGAACAGCCATTCCTTGCCTACCTCCGTGTCAGAACAAATAAAAACCTTGTACAGGGGGCTGGCGAAATGGCTCAGCCATTAAGAGTACAGACTGCACTTCCAAAGAGGTTGTGAGTTCAACCACATGGTGGCTCACAGCCACCGGTGATGAGATCTGATGCCCTCTTCTGGTGCGCCTGAAGACAGCCACAGTGTACTTATGTATAGTAATAAATAAATCTTAAAAAACAAAACAACAACAACAAAAAAAAAAACGTACAGTGTATTAACTTGCCAATTCAAAAGTTCACCTAGCATCTTGAGCCTACAGGAAAGCTCCCCCACCTAGTTGTACCAGCCTGAGGTACCAGCCATTGTATTTTAAACTTGCTATGACTTTTGATTTTCTTTCTTCTGTAAAACTATAAAATTTGAGCTAGGCAGGAGTGGCACATGCCTTTATCACCACTTGGGAGGCAGAAGCAGGCAGATCTCTGAGCTCAAGGCCAGCCTGGTGTACAGAGCAAGTTCCAGGACAGCCAGGGCTATACAGAGAAACCCTGTCTTGGAAAACAAACAAACAAGCAAACAGAAATATAAAACAAAAACTATAAAAGTGCTTACACATTGGAACATTTCATTTGGAGTAATCTACATCTGTGTCCCCAGGCCACTCAAAATGGCTCCAGAGCAAACTACGTCTTTTCCCTTTCTGCTGAGACCGGTGGGGTTTTGCTTATATTCTATTGTGGATGGCCCTGGTGCGTTTGCAAGCAGGGGAAGATTTAGAAGTGCCCAACCTTTGAGCTAGTCGTTGCATGTCAAAAATTTACTGACGTGTGTGTGTGTGTGTGTGTGTGTGTGTGTGTGTGTGTGTGTGCATGTGTCTTCCATTTCCAAATCCAGATAGCTCCTGGGCGGGTCTCCGGTGCAACCCGAAGGGAGCCATAGTGGTTAGCCAACTACCTACCATTCACTACTCTCTTCTGCTCCTTTTCCACTTATCATAAAAGTGTTGAAAAGCTCTCTACTGGGGGGACGTACCTACCCTTAATGATTGGACTCAGCTTACTTGTTTAAGAGTTTGTTACAGATAATTTCTGGGCAAATCGAAGTGATTTGGAATTCTAGTTTTACAGTTTTGTTTTTGAAACAGGGTCTCACTATGTAGACCACACTGGCATCAAACCCACAGAAGTCCCCTCACTTTTGCCTCCTGGGTACTGAGATTAAAGGCATGAAGCATCACTCTCAGACTTAATGCTACTTTTGCCATCAATATGGCTGGGCATGTGAAGGCAAGGAGGAGCAGGGGGTGAAATCTGAGACAACCTGTGTGACACGAGACACTGTCTTAGTCTATGGCCACACATACCATCCTGAACAAGCCCTGATCTCATCTGATCTCGGGGAGCTAAGCAGTCAGGCCTGGTCAGGACTTGGATGAGAAACACTGTCTCACAAATAAAACAAGACAAAAACGAACAAGGAGCTAGGTATGTGGCTTAGCTGGGAGAGTGTTTGCTTAGGATGCAAAATAGCCTTAGGTTGTACCCATAGTACCACATCACTCCTGGGGTGGTAAAACATACCACAATTCCAGCAATTAGAGGCTGAGGAAGGCAGGAAAGTCAGGAGTTCAGGCAGGCCTGGAATACACAAGAAACAGGGAACAGAGGCAGATAACTGCAACAACCTTGGTTGAATGGCTGTAGCCACCTTGTTGCTATTGCTTCCCAAAGTCTACTGCTTATTCACATTATCTTTATTTCCATGATGACAGAGGAGGGCTATTACTGGCTATTTCAGTAAAATCCACTCCAGCTGGGCCACTGCTGACTTTCTCAGCACCTCTCGCTCAGTCACCAATTCTATGAAGGTGATTTAAAAAAAAAAAGATTTTTTATGTGTATGAATATTTTCCTGCACATATGTATATGTGTACTATGTGCATGCCTGGAGCCCACAGAAGCCAGAAGAGGGTCTTGGCTCCTTTGGAACTGGAGTTGGATGGTTGTGAACTGCTGTATCCGTGCTGGGAATCAAGCCCAGGTCTTCTGCAAGAACAGCAAGTGCTCCTACCCTTGAGCTGCTGTTCCAATTCCCCGCTCCAACTGTTTCCTAGAGAATACTTAATGCCAATATTTTTCTTTTTTTCTTTTTTCTTTTTTTTTTTTTTTACTTTCCTTTTTGGCAAAAAGCCTGGCACAGAAATTTATTTAGCAATGACAAAGTCAGTTCCTGGAAGCTCAACTTTGAGGCCTCAATGCCTGGTCTATCTACAGAGCATGAGAATCAGAAGCTGTGGGGTCAACAACTCCCAGATGTCATTGGGCTAGTCTGCTTCTAAGGGAAACCAATACCATCCAGAGCACAACAGATGAGGCTGGAGTCTTACCCTTGCCTCCCACACAGGCTGGAGGAAAGAACAGGGATGTATGTGAAGGCCTGAGAGTCACTCTGTAATCCTGGTGGCTATCAGGCTCAGCTCCAGCTGGGGGGAACATCTCAGCACAAGATCTAACCACACTGGACCTATCTAGGGCTGCAGAAATCTTGTCACCTGTGTATGTGTGCATGCATATCTACTTTTCTTTTTTCTTTCTTTTTTAAAAGATTTTATTTGTTTTATATATGCGAATACACTGTCACTGTCTTCAAACACATCAGAAGAGGGCATCAGATCCCAGTACAGATGGTTGTGAGCCACCATGTGGTTGCTGGGAATTGAACTCAGGACCTCTGGAAGAGCAGCCAGTGCTCTTAACCGCTGAGCCATCGCTCCATCCCCTGCATATCTATTTTTCAAAACAAGGTCTCATGTAACCCAGGCTAGCCTTAATTCACTATGTAGCCAATATGACCTCTAAATTCTAATCTTTTATCAACATGCCCAGTTTATGCTGTGTTGACATTGAACCCAAAGCTTTGCGCATGAGAAGAAACAATACTAAACCATTTTCTGGCCTGCTTGCTTTACTTTCTAATTATACTTTTTGGGTGTTTTGGTTTTTAGGAAGGGTACCAGGGTGTAGCTCACTAGCCTGGAAATCACTATAGTTTACACTGGCCTTGAATTTGTGGGGAACTTCCTGTCTTAGCTTCCTGAGTGTGGCACTACATCCTATCTTGAGAAGAAAAGAATTCAATCTGTCCTGTCTACCCCAGATGCCTGAGTCCTCAGTACTGTGAATACATGCTCCAAGGTAGACCACCAAGCCTCATTCACCTACCGTAGACCTTTACCTACAGAATAAACAATTAAGGGGCAAGAAGTTTACAAGAACTGATTGGAGGTCAGATGTAGTGGTGTGCACAGGAGGCAGAAGCAGGTGGACTTCTGTCAATTCCAGGCCAGCCAAGGCTACCCATTGAGCCCTTATCTCCAAAAACAGCTCCTTACTTGGAGGAAATTAGTGAACAACACAATAGCATGTGCCTGGTGGGACCCAGAGTACAAGCTTGCTCTGGAGGGTAAGAAGGGTTAGGCCAGAAGCAGGTTAAGGCTGGGCCCTCTATGAACGAACACCTGAATGCATCCCAGAGAGGATCAGAGGCACAGCCAATGCTAGCTCCTGCTTTTGTTTCTCAGCTGAAATAATGACGACTAATAAATAGCGTATCATTGCTTTATCATTGCCAAGCCTCCTCAGAAGCAAGGTGAGCCCCTTCGGGGATGAATCCTTAACTATGGTGTCTTCATCACCTAGACAAGTGCTTCTCGCAGTGGGTATGTGGAAATGTGGCATGGCCCAAGTGAGATGTGCTGCATATACAATGCACGTGCACCCCAGGAGCACTCATGCAGCCTGCATGCTGGAGTCTTAGTGAGTGCAGGCTGAGAAAAAAAGCATCCGCTGTCCTCCTGGATACAGTTCTTACCCTCGTCCCAGGAATACCAGTATTTTTCAAACTGAACCAAGCATATTTACTCATGGGTCTTACCATTTGTTTGTTTATTTATTTATTTATTGTCAGTGCTGGGGGTCAGAGCAGAATATGTCCTGGGCTTGTCCAATGAGTTACACCTCAACTCACGCTGTACGTTTTGAGGCAGGGTGACATTAAATTACTCAAGTTGGCCTGTGCTTGTGATCCTTCTGCCTCACCCTGCTCAGCAGCCTGTATACCAGGCCCTGTAGTTCCTGTAACTTTTAATCAAAGTCAGGCTCCTTGATTGCTTCATTTGGCACAAATCCAAATAGAAACACAAACGTAGTGCAGATACTGGATTCTGAGGGCAATTCGTGAGTGGTTCTAACCTAAACTTTTAACATTTGAGATCACTGTGGAGTGACAAACTTGCAAAACTCCTCAGAGAACTGGTAATTCCACTAATCAACAGTCACCCAAGACCTCATCTTGGATATCAGCAACACCTCTAATTCCCTAAGTACAAACTTGCCAACCTCTGGCATCATACAAATGCTACAGGCATTCACGAGTCAGCATGTTCACAAAGGAATCTGCTTCAGAGAGTTACCCCGAAGGACAGACATCTAAGGCCATCTTAACAAGGGATGCGGATAAATGTGCGGATAGTGCTCCAGAGCCGAGAGACACAAGCTTCAGAAGCCACCTGTCAGGCCAACAGGTGTGAAGTCCTAAATGCTCTTTCAGTGAGCAAGGCATGAAACCTGCGGACCATCAAGTTGGTCAAAGGAGCTGGAGTTAGGAGAGGAACAAAGAAGATTGCAAACCCATAACTAAATATTGGGGGAAAAAAGTGGCTCCAGGGGAACTCCTCAAAAAGGGGGCTGGAGAGATGGGGTTAGGAGCACTGGCTGTTTTTCCAGAGGACCGGGTTCAATTCCCAGCACCCACATGACAGCTCACAACTGTCCCAGTTCCAGGTATCTGATGCCCTCACACAGGCAGAACACCATTTAAAAACAACAACAACACAGCAGCAGCAGCAACAACAAACAGACCCAAGATAAACCCCCAATTCCATAATTCACTACACAAAAGACAAATTTCCTTTAAATATGTCCTCTTTCCAAAACACAGGTATGCACAAGCCAAAGGGATGTCAGCTCAAGCAGTTCTAATGGAAGAGAACCTGAGTCCACAGGAGCCACTGGGGCTTATCACATCCAGACGACCTGCCAGTATAGATCCACATTACAGGAATTTGAAAGTTTAAGAGTTAGCCAGTAAGTTTGAACTGTAACCTTGCTGATGTAACCTGTGCCCCTAAAAAGTATAAAAACTGCTGTGATAGCCATTTGGGGTCACCTTCTTAGTAACTCACTGTACTGGCTGGTTTTGTGTGTCAACTTGACACAGGCTGGAGTTATCACAGAAGGGAGCTTCAGTTGGGGAAGTGCCTCCATGAGATCCAGCTGTGGGGCATTTTCTCAATTAGTGATCAAGGAGGTAGGGCCCCTTGTGGGTGGTGCCATCCCTGGGCTGGAGGTCTTGGGCTCTATAAGAGAGCAGGCTGAGCAAGCCAGGGGAAGCAAGCCAGTAAGTAACATCCCTCCATGGCCTCTGCATCAGCTCCTGCTTCCTGACCTGCTTGAGTTCCAGTCCTGACTTCCTTTGGTGATGAACAGCCATGTGGAAGTAAGCCAAATAAACCCTTTCCTCCCCAACTTGTTTCTTGGTCATGATGTTGTGCAGGAATAGAAACCCTGGCTAATACACTCACCTTGAGGGAATAATTGAAGGCTGACCCCAATGCACCAGAAAATAAACCTCTTGCTTTTGCATGGAAAAAAAAAAGTTTAAGAGTTTCAATTTTTTTTTTTTTTTGGTTTTTCGAGACAGGGTTTCTCTCTATAGCCCTGGCTGTCCTGGAACTCACTTTGTAGACCAGGCTGACCTCGAACTCGGAAATCCACCTGCCTCTGCCTCCCAAGTGCTGGGATTAAAGGCGTGCGCCACCACCGCCCGGCTCAATTTTTAAGAAATATTTTTTGGGGGGAATGGAGAGATGGCTCAGTGGTTAAGAGCATTGGCTGCTCTTCCAGAGGTCCTGGGTTCAATTCCCAGCAACCACATGGTGGCTCACAACCATTTGTAACGGGATCTGATGCCCTCTTCTGGTGTGTCTGAAGAAAGCGACAGTGTACTCACATACATAGTTATGTATGTGCATATGCAAGCAGGCTACTGTGTGAGTGTGTCAGTGAACATGTTCTCTCCTTCCACCATGTAGGTTTTGAGATTGAACTCAGGTTATCAGGTTTGGTAGCTTACACACTTAGGCATTCCACCAGTTCAAATATTTCCTTAAAACTAAAAAACAAAAAGCAAAACCCAGCCGGGCACTGGTGGTGCATACCTTTAATCCCAGCACTTGGGAGGCAGAGGCAGGTGGATTTCTGAGGTCAGACTGGTCTACAAAGTGAGTTCCAGGACAGCCAGGGCTATACAGAGAAACCCTGTCTCAAAAAACCAAAATAAATAAATAAATAAATAAATAAATAAATAACAAAGGTGTCATTTGCCAAATAACTTGGAAAGAATACTAGTGAGCCAGGTGTGGTGGCACATGCCTTTAATCCTGCAAAGTAGGAGGCAGAGGCAAGAAGACCACTATGTTTAAGTAAGGTTCAAGGCCATTATGGTTTACATGTTACTTCCCAGCCAGCCAGGGCAATGGAATGAGACCTTGTCTCAAAACACATGCTAGTGAGAAAAATAAAACTTAGGACGTCTGGTGGGAGGGGCACCTGACATGGTGCGCAGGCAAACGTCACAGGATAAGCTACAGTAGCCCGTTCTCTCCTTTCACTATGTGGATCCTGTAATTTGAACTCGGTTCATTAGGCTCCCGCAGAAGTACCCATCTACCCAGTCAGACCCAGAAGTACCCGTCTACCCAGTCAGACCCATGGCCTGATAGGCATTTTTAAAGAAAAAAAAACAACTGTGTTTCGTGCTAGTGATGGAGTCTGGGGCTTTATGCAAGCTAGGTGAATGTTTCATCATTGTACTTTTTCATTATTTAGAGAATATTTATATAATCTATATAATATTTAATAGTATTACTTCTGTACAAATCCAAGAGTTAACACCGAGACTAACATGATCTATGTCTTCTAAAATGTACTATCCTTTGCTCTTACTCCTGCCTCTCTCTTGCTTCTTGCCCCCTTGCTCCCCATTCCCTTCCTCCCCCTCCCCCACGTGGTCATGGCCAGCCTCCACTTATCTACTCTGCCTTTCTCTTCCTCTGCTACCCTCTTAACTCCCCTCCCCATGCCCTAAATAAAGAAAACATATTATCACACAGCATGTGTGATTATCACGCACCTGCCACAGCGCTAGTGTGGAAGTGAGGGCAACTCAGGAGAGGCAGGTCTTTCCCTCCCCTTGTTTGTAGGGATTCCTACCGTCAGACTACACAGTGCTATCTGCGGAGCCACCTCACCAATCTGGGAAACATTTTTTAAAGACTATGTTTTTAAAACGTTTTTAAAAATCTGTGTGTTACACATGTGTGCCCATGTGGATGCAGTGGAGACCACAGAAAGACATTGAGTATCTATCTCGTCCATCACTTTCGACCTTACTCTAGAGGCCTTTGGCTGAGCTAAAAGTTCACCATTTTGGCTAGGCTGGTTGGCCAGTGACAACCACAGTGGGAACCACTTGTCTTTGCTGTGGTTACAGAACACACAGCAATTGGCAGCTTTGTACATGGATACTGGGGATTTAAGCTTAGGTCCTTATGCTGGCGCTTACCCATTGAGCCATCACACTACACCAAACTTAATGCGCTTTAATCTGACCACAGTGCACCAATGCTCCCACTGTAAAGAGCTAGCTCAGTGACTTCAGGTCCAAAGCGTAATGGGGCTAGTAACAAAATCTAAAAACCTGCAAAGTACCTGAGGGTGGTTTCAAGAAGAAAAGGGGCTGTTAAATGGTTCAATGGGTAAAGGCACTGAATGTCAACCCAGACTGAGTTTATTCTCCAGGATTCACAAGGTAGAAGAATAACTCTCCCAAGTATATGCATACACAAAATAAAACATGATTTAAAAAGAAAATAAGAGCCAGGTGGTGGTGGTGCATACCTTTAATACCAGCACTTGGGAAGCAGAGGCAGGCAGATCTCTGAGTTCGAGGCCAGTCTGGTCTACAGAGTGAGTTCTAGGGCTACACAGAGAAATCCTGTCTTGAAGAACCAAAACCACAAAGAAAATTTAAAAAGGGGGAAAGCCTTGAGATGGCAGAAACTACACACCTCAGGGGTAAGAAGAGCCAACAGCGTCTCAGTTTACAACCACCTACCACTGCAAAGGGGATTCTAATGCTTCAGTGTAGACCTCGAGCTCCCAGCCAATTATTCTATTCACAATGAAATGTACCATTGTAACCTTTGTAGAAGGGAAAAAAGTGAGAGAACACACATTAACATTCAAGGGATTAAACAAAAAGGTAACTTTAATGCAATAACAATAATCTGAGGATAAATAAATCCACAACAGACTCTAAAGTAGGATTTTTTTTCTTTCTTTGCAGAGAATGGTTTTCTGAAAGCAATAGGACTGAAGATGTTAAAACTGAATTTCTGACTGTCCAGGAGGAACCGGCATGGAACCAGCATGGTGTTTCCTGCTGCCCTCTTCACACTTGCCAGCCAATGCTCTGTTACTTCAGGATGGGAGTGAGTTTCAAGAGTAACTGGAGGGCTTGTTTCCTGAGTCATCTTCTTGTGAGCCCATGCTCTGTGAAGGAGAAAGCAAAGTGGTGTGTTTGTGATCAACACCATCAAGAGGACTCTTGTGAAAGCAGCATGCCAGCTACCCAGCCTGTCTCTGCAGGAACCACAAAATAACCACAGGCAACCTGGGCCTTCCCTAAGCATACGTAGAGGCAGTTCCTGAACATATTTTAAAAGGTTTTTCTGTGAATTTATAGGTCCTGGTTTTCAAGAACAATGGAGCAACTTTACACTTAAAAAAATGAAACCAAGTTCTTGTCCCTATTGTAATATTCTTCCTTCTCCACCCATTTCAAATGAGGAGAACCCTGTTTACCTTTTGAACAAACTGGGGGTTCACTGTGATCTCCTGGTCCATGGCCTTCAGTCGCTCATCCAGCTCTATGCATTTTAACATCTGTGCAAGAGCCATATAATCATAGTTAGCAATAGGCTTTGGTTACTCACATCTGTAACCGACTATTAGTGGGGGGCTAGAAACTTAGTCACTGATCTGAAACCCCTCAGCTAGGAGGTTATGAAGTCAAAATATTTGGATTCAAGAGAAAATACATGAGCCAGGAGTTAGTGGCACACACCTTTAATCCTAGCACTCAGGAGGCAGATACAGGTGGATATCTGAGTTCCTGAGGCCAGCTTAGTCTACAAAGTGAGTTCCAGGACAGCCAGATCTACATAGAAAAACCCTGCCTCACCCACTCCCCAAACTCAAAACAAACAAACAAACAAACAAAGGGGGTTCTGTGTACTATATGTCTAACACCCTAGTTGAAACAATACCAGCAGACAATCCCATTAGCATCCTTCTCACTGAAACAGACAGACACATGGTCAGGGGAAAACTTGCAGGTATCAGGCCTCCTCCCACCATGGAGGTCCCAGGAACTGAACTCAGGTCCTCAGGCTTGCCAGCACATGCTTTACCCACTGAGTCATTTTTTGCCAGTCCCCAAACTAAGGTTATCACTTTAGGTGACATTTTGATATCCACAAATTATAAAAAAGAGTAGTGATTAAGTTCTACTTTTTACATTGTATTTTTTAAACCACAAGAAAGTAATGTAGGGAGTGCATTTTATATTACCACGGGGCCTTTTTTGGGATTCTTGGGATTTTTAAAAAAAAAACATGTATGAGTACTTAAATGCACTAAGTGAACGGTATCTGTGCAGTGTCTCCAGAAGTCAGGAGAGGGCATCAGATCCCCTAGAACTGGGTTTACAGATGGCTGTGAGCTGCCTTATGGGTGCTGGGAATGAAACCCAGGTCCTCTGGATGAGCAGCCAGTGTCCTTGACTGCTGAGCCATCTCTATTCTCATCTAACCTAGGAATTTTGCTGTTGGTTCTGGTGTCCTGCTACTTAAGGTTGGCCTTGGAATAGATCATCTGCACCAGGCTCAAAGAAACAGGCAATCACACATAACTCACTCATTTCCTTCCTTCAATGTAAGAAACACACAGTCTAGATGAAGCAGCTCATTCCCAGAACCCAAAGCAACACTCAAGGGCCGCAGGCCACATACATAGCTGTGGCCATCTGCTGACACGGTACCCCTCCAGACACCCGGGACACTGCTGCTGCTGCTGCAGACATGGGAGGTACCTTTTGCTCTTTCGCCTGGACACCCACAGAAACAAGTCCACACACTGGCAACTGTGGTAAAGCAGAGGTAAAATACTACATCCTTTGAATGGCTTTGGAGTTAAAAGTACATTTTGGTAATCTACTTGGGAAATCTAACTTCCCATTTAGTTTAGCCACTCAGTCAATCTAGAAGAGTTTCCAGCAGACCCTTATGTGTTCAGGCTGGGAACTACTGATAAACAGGCTATCCTGGAGCACATGAGCATTCCAACACAGCAGTTTAATCACCTTTCAAAAATGCCCAAACCAATCAACATGCTTACCTCTTGATCAATGTTATGAAGCATGGCTGGGTTATTATACTTTTCAGGATTATCATGGAAACTGACCATACCATCCTTCTGGTTAATACTTGCAAAAATTTCTCCATCTTCTATCTAAAAAAAAAAAAAAAAAAGGAAGGAAGAAAGAAAAAGATAGGAAACCATGAAAATTTAGACCTGAACATAAAGGGGTGGATATAACTAAAGATTAAAAAGCAATGCGTAAGTCTTGCTGTGTTGTGCAGACATGCTTCAAACTTGTGACCCTTTGCTTCAGACACTGAGATCTGGAATCACAGGCCTGGCTACTTTCTTTCTTTTTTTTTTTGGGGGGGGGGGGGTGGTTGAGACAGGGTTTCTCTGTATAGCCTTGGCTGTCCTGGAACTCACTCTGTAGACAAGGCTGGCCTTGAACTCACAAATCCACCTGCCTCTGCCTCCCAAGTGCTGGGATTAAAGGCGTGTGCCACCACCGCCTGGCTCTGGCTACTTTCAAAACAAAACAACAAAACATGTATGGATGTTTTGCCTGTGGAGGGTACCCATCAGACTGAAGTACAGATGGCTGTGAGCCACCATGTCGGTGATAGGACTCAAAACTAGGTCCTTTGGAAGAGCAAGTCCTCTTAATCTCTGAGCCATATCTCCAGCTCAATTACATGTGTATTTTAATTTATTTATTTATTCAGTGTTTTCTAAATGTTACATGCTAAATATCATTATAGATGCCAAGTGGATCAAAGCTGACACTCACATACAGAACCTTCCTGCTTCATGCTCCTGATTGCCAGGATGTAGCAAAAGCCACTTGTGCTCAGATTTGCAGTGTGACTAATGTCTGGCCTACTTGTGAGAATGCAACTGAGCTACCTAACATGGCTGTTCCTTGACTTGGAAGGGACAGTAGACAGTGTTAATAAGATAGCAGCTCCAATGCAAAGCATACTAATTAGAATTCAGAGTTCTCGGGGGCTGGTGAGATGACTCAGCGGGTAAGAGCACTGACTGCTCTTCAGAAGGTCCTAAGTTCAAATCCCAGCAACCACATGTGGCTCACAACCCCCCATAACGAGATCTGACACCCTCTTCTGGTGTGTCTGAAGTCAGCTACAGTGTACTTATGTATAGTAGTAAATAAATCTTTGGGCTGGAGCAAGCAGGGACTGAGCAAGTGGGGTTGACCGGAGTGAGCAGAAGTCCTAAAAATTCAATTCCCAACAACCACATGAAGGCTTTGTCTTTTCCCAGACAGGGTTTCTCTGTGTAGCCCTGGCTGTCCTGGAACTCACTCTGTAGACCAGGCTGGCCTTGAACTCAGAAACCTGCCTGCCTCTGCCTCCCAAGTGCTGGGATTAAAGGCATGCCCCATCATTGCCTGGCTTGAAGGTTTCCTTTTATTTATGTGTCTATGTCTGTGTAAGTGATGCATTGTGCTCAGGTACCCTTGGAGGCCAGCTACAGTTATAGGCAGTATGAGGTGCCCAACATGGGTTCTGTACTCAAGTCTTCTAGAAGAGTACCAAGTCCTCTTAACCTCTGAGCAGTATCTCTATCCCTGATCTCTATGCTTTAAGTTGGTGTCAGCATGTGAAAGCCTGTCCTGCACTTCGTCAATGCTACTCCACATGCAGCCAGTGCTACTCCACATGCAGCCAGACTGATAATGTCCACAATCATGTTTGGAACTTGACTCAGAATATAGGTCAACAACATCAGAGCTCATTGGATCAGGTAACATTTGGGCGTTAGAGGGTTAGGGAGGGAAGACTTTGTTGATGTTGAGGGTTGTTTCAGCATCCATACTTGAGCAGTAGAAAGATCCTATCACAGATCAACCAACATAACAGAACTACTTTATGCTTTGTTTATATGAAATGTTTCAGGGATATTTCAAGTGACTTAAATATAGTAAATAAGGAATAAAAACTAGATACAGGCATGGTGTACATACTTTTTTTTTTTTTTTTGGAGACATTGTTTCTCTGTGTAGCCCTGGCTGTCCTGGAACTCACTCTGTAGAGACCAGGCTGGCCTTGAACTCAGAAATCCGCCTGCCTCTGCCTCCCGTGTGCGCCACCACTGCCCGGCCACACAAGTACATTTAACTATCTGAGTGTCCCCAAGGATTCATTGTGACTGAAAGCTTTGTCTTCTGGGTAGAACTACTTAGAAGACTTTTGGAGGTGAAGCCAATGGGAGGGTCCTGGAGTGTAGCTCTGAGGGGACTGGTTATGATTTGCTCCTGTGCATTTGTCATGATGTGCTACCTTCACCAAAAGCTAGACCAGTGACACCACACACTGGATCCAAAATGTGAGCTAAATCATCTTTATAAAGTTTTTCTCTTTATAAAGTTACAAGTCTCATGCAGCCACGACTGGGAAATCTTACTATAAGGAAATAGACCAAAATGTCAACAGTGATTGACACTGTTTGATTTTTTTAAACCTCTTATTTTTTTCCACAACGAACACCTACTGCTTTTATAAAAATAAGAAATCTACTAGTTAACATTTTAAAGTACACGTACCATGTGTAGAACGTATTTCTCTGCCTCCTGAGGCCCAGATAACTGCACGCGGCTGGCCATGTCTTGTAGTGATAGTGTTAAAAAGGTCTGAAAATCAGAAGGCAATTAGTCACATGTAGAAATGAGAAAAGTTATGAACTAAACGTGTTCCGTAGTCTTTCTATTGATACATAAAATAACATTTTCTTCATGAAAATGACTTGTTGCTGACCAGACAGCTCAGAGTACAACTTCCTGCAGCCAGTCTGACAACCGAGTTCAGTCCCTACACCCTAACGGTGGAGGGAGACAACTGGTTCTCATGAACTGTTCTCTGCTTTACACTGATGTGTACAGGTGCTCACGCACATGCACACACACACACACACACACACACACACACACACACACACACTTTTTTCAACAACTTGAAATGAATAAAACCAGTGATCTTAGCTGTTGCTCTCTGGCAGAGTAATGAGACAGTCAGTTCCCTATACATATGCAGCATTTTCATAAGGGAATAAAAAACAGATCAAGTTTCAGAAGTGAGAAGATCAAGGGCTATTTAAACGTCAAAAAGGAAACCAAAGTCCATTCATCATAGGCAAATACTCATTCTAACATTAGGAAAGCGTAAGTAAAACTATACTGATTATATTTCCACTAGGGTTAGTGAGAGTGCTTGCAGTTAAGTATCTATATGATATAGGCTTAGGTTGCCACGGAAATGAGGTTCAGGACATACTGAGGAAAAGAACTGGAGAGAACAGTATGCTCCTAATGACAAATGACTATCTTCACAAACACACACAGAAGAGACATGAGAGGAATCTAAAAATCTAATGTCCAGCCAGGCATGGATGAACAAACCTTTAATCCAATCAGGAAGATGAGACAGACAGATAGATCTCTGTGAATTCAAGGCTAGCCTAGCTTGATGGGCAAGTTCTAGGCCATAAAGGATTACACAGTGAGACTTTGTCTCAAAAACAACCAACCAATCAATGTCTAAACAGTGACAGAAAGTAACTGCTCTACAATGGATGAGGCAGATAGAACTCCTGAACCTGGCCACCTTGAGATAGAAATTCCATCACAAACATCAATACACATACAGTCTATCTGCCGAGGCTTCTATGAACAGCTTCATTTTGATTTGCTAGTAAGAAAGAGGCTTCATGTGGCTAGAAACTTCTTTTTCTTCTGCTACTATTTCTGTGGTACTAGGACCTGATGTCAAGTGTAGTTGTCATCAATAGGCTCACCCTTTGGTGAAATGCTGCCCTGCCTACCTCACCTTATGGCGGTCTTCCCCTAGATAGATACCTAGAACAGCGCTCATAAACTCAGTCTGTTATCATCTACCATGAACTGGCCCATGAAGGACCACAGACACAATGAATAAGCTGCTTGCCTCAGCTCTGGCCAGACCACTTTAGGACCCTGTTTATTTGTTCAAATTCTTTTTTCTTAAAATTTTTATGTTTTTTATAATTTTTAAATTTTTATTTTTATACCTGTGTGCTTATTTTGTTCTGGATTATCCTATCTAGATTACAAAACACATTTTATTTTACTGCAAGCCCAAAAGTACAAGCTGTTAATGATTTCGAAATATTAAACTATGGCTGATGATTTTCATAGCAATACCTGCATATATTAGATTGACTTCTTTGTTTTGTTTGAGACTGGATCTCACTATGTAGCCCTGACTAGCCTGGAACTCTCTGTATACTAAGTTGGCCTTAAACTCAGAGATCTGCTTAGTTCTGCCTTCCAAGTGCAGGGTCACAGGCACATGCTACCGTATCCAACCATATTAGATTTCTGAAGTTGATCTGTCTAGTTGACAGGTTACATTTGTTGTACAACTTTTCTGAGTTGCTTTTCTTTGTCACATTCTTCATTTTCCTTACAAATTGACTTCTTACTAATTCTTTGCTGGTTTCTTTTTTAGGCAGGAAGCTGTTCCTTGTCTTTCTAGAGTCTAGACCATTGGGAGGGACTCCTCATGTTGATCAGTGAGAGTTCCCTGTCCCCTCTTCTCCTCCAGACCCCATGTCCCCAATGGCCTGTCCATCTCCACCCACTCAACTCCCTACTCTCCTTTAGCATCCATCACCACTTCCTGCCTTTGTCAGATGGGCATCCTGGCTGCAGCCTGATTTCACTCCTACACTTTCCTACCAGCAGCTACCGATGATGTGGGCACAAGCCTAGGAACATCGGGATCCCCATCATCTCACCAGCTGTCACAGCAGCCTCTTCACCCAAAAGTCAAATGCTATATAAGCTTTTCTTAGTAAAATTCCTATTCCTTGCAGCATACACTTTTTAAATGAGGGATTTAATTTATGTTTTGCTTTACAGTTCAAATATTTAATAAAAAAGCATATTTCTTTTTTCTCTTGAGTCAGTCTTGTAACACTGCTTGGACTAGCCTTAAGAAATCCCCCTTCACCAGTATTCCTGGTGCTAGGACTACACGCACATGCCATTAGACCCAGCAAGTGTTTTGTTATCATCAGAAACCCTGAACATAAAGATGAAGAGCAGGACATGGTGACACACACCTGTAACTCTAGCACTCTGGACACGAAGGAGGAGGACCATGAGTTTAAGATCTACTTGGGCAACATAGGAAATAAAAACGCCCTTACCCTCCTACAACTTAAGCACATGTGGCTTGTCTAGCTCTGGCCTACACAGTAATGTCAGTTTTCTCAAATCTAAGCACAGATCAGCACAGCCAAGGAGTCAAGGCCAGCGATCACTAGCCACCCATGACTCCCCACTTGGAACTGGTCACCCCTTCAGGGCTACCTCTCTGCCTCCCAGTGTAGCCGTATCTCCTACCTTTCTTCCTCTTCACCTGCTCCTCTTCTCAAATACCCTGCTCTAGCCCTGAAAAGACCAAAAGGTATCAATCAAACTCTTTCTAAGAACCCAGCTGCAACAGATTCTCTCTTAGTGTAGAAACTGCCACACTTTATCCTGTACCTGCTTCCTCTGTGCTCAAGAGGAAAAGAAAGGGGCACCAGGTCCATGAAGAGCAGAGCAGCTACGGGGGCAGCACGAGCCTCACCTTTGTCAGCCTCTGAATGTTCTTCTTATAAAGAGATGACAGGCACTGCTTCACCAAGCCCATGTTGTTATCTCGAGTGAACGTCTCACTGTGCTTGTTCACCAGGTTCCGCAGCTCGGATGGGTTGTTGGTTGAATAAACTTGTGCTAACTCATGGTAAGCATTGCTGAGAGGCTAAATGTTTGAGGGAGAAAAAAATTATAGCAGTATATTCAGAAATTACATTGTATATTACCATAAAGCTACACTTTACCCAACACAAATCCCTGGTTTTCTAGACCAAGGACAGAAATTCACTATGGAGTAATTTATTATCAATAATTCAGTGAAGACACACATCTTTTCTCTATCAGTGGTTCTGGAATTTTTGTACTGATAAGTTAAACAAGAAAAATGAAGGCAAAATTTTCATTATTGCCAACTGCCCCTTGCCACACATGGAACAATCTGCTTACGTCCTTAAGGAACTGGACAGAGCCAAATGACTGAAAGAGTTGGAACAATCCCATCAGGCAGAAACTGATTCAAACACAGCTTGACTAGTCTTGTTCCTAACATCCACATTACTGTAACTTACTAATTCTTAGGAATAGTGCCTGAGCTACAAAGACAATCACTCTACAAAGGCATTCCTCCTACACCAGGTCTACTGTCTGCTCAGGAGCCACTAGAACAACTCAGTAGCTTTCTATGGTTTTCTGAATATGGCTGCCCTAAACAGACCCCACCCATCATTTTCCCACAGGGCATTTTTCGCTGGCTTCCCCCTCATGAGGGAACATGGCAGTCAAGAGTCTTGAAAGCCACAAGGAGCTCTCAGGCAAAGTGTAGGTGGCTATATGTCAACAAACAACATGACACAAGACTTACAGCCCTAAAATGATGATGGTCCTTTGGGTTTCTTTTCTTGAGACAGGGTCTCTCTGTGGAGCACCAGCTATCCTGGAACTCACTATGTAGACTAGGCTGACTTCAAAGTCATGGAGATCTGCCTGCTTCTACCTCCTTAGTACTAAAGATGTGCACCACTGCAACTGGGTCTTCATATTAGTATTATGATAGTGATGTTATCATAACTCTTTGCAACTGCTCAACTTAAAAAGAAACTTCATACTCATAAGGTTTTACCTATTTTTGCAGTGCTGGGGACCGAACCTCTGGTCTTGAGCATGCTAGGCCTGTGCTATGCCCCCAGTCAACATATATTATCCAAATACCAGAGGTCCATCGTTTTTTTTCCCTTGAGACAGCTTTTTTCTGTGTAGCCCTGGCTGTTCTGGAATTTGCTCTGTAGACTATAGGCTGGCCTTGAACTCAGATTTGCCTGTCTCTGCATCCCTGCCACCGCCGCCACCACCTGGCTTCATCTACCTGTTTTCTGACACACCCCACCAGGGCCTGGGATTCACCAAAGGTCAGTGAGCCCCAGGTTCCACCTGTTTCACCTTGCTCAACTTTTCACATGGGTTCTAGGAACCAAACTCAAGCAAGCACTACTGTATCAACTGCTCTAGCTCCTCAGCCCTCTCTATATGCATTTAAAAACAAAACCACAAAAACAAATAAATCTCTTTGTCTTGCTTTTTAAATGTTGTCCCAAAGCTTGGCTGTCAGGGGGAACTGGAAAAAGATAGTAGTTAAGTAGAACTTCAGTAAGACAGCCCAACATTTGAATAAGTTAATACAACCTGTAACCCTAGCCCTTGCAAGAGCTTAAACACTTACTGTCTGGAAATGGGCTCCTGAGAACAACTACTACTAACAAGGGAAACAATGGTCATGGACTGGAACAGCTACTAGTGTGGACTCCTGGACCCTCCTCAGACAATCCATACACATTTGCTAATCAGAAGTTGCTGGGGCCGGGCGGTGGTGGCACATGCCTATAATCCCAGCACTTGAGAGGCAGAGGCAGGCAGATTTCTGAGTTCGAGGCCAGCCTGGTCTACAGAGTGAGTTCCAGGACAGCCAGGGATACACAGAGAGAACCTGTCTCGGGGGGGAAAAAAAAGTTGCCGGGAGAGCTAAGTCAACATAAAATAAAATTACAAGACTGTATTGTCACAATGTCTTTATATAAAGTAATACAGAATGTAAGAAAATCAGTTTTATTTTGAAAGCTTACCTTAATAAATCTACCCACAATTTGAGAGGTGTATTTAGGCAGCTGTTGTACTTTGCCAAGTAATATCAAAGACACTAAAATATACTTTTTATATGATTCCAACATGATATGGCTGACAGCCATGGCAGGAGTAGTTATAGCCTGAGCAAGAGAAGATGGAGCAGTGTGAAAATACGGCACAGAGCAACAGGAAATATCAACTGACCACAGGTATCATTCTAACTATAAAACAACGAAATTTAAATGTGCATTATCATTAAGATGTTTTATTACATCTATTTATTTACAATGTGTAGGCACCTGTGTATACACCAGTGAATATTTAGAGTCAGAGAACACAGCTGCAGGAGTGCTATCTCTTCATGATGTGGGTTTCTAGGATCAAACTCCAGTCAGGAGTCTGGGCAAGTGCCTTTACCTGTTTAGCCATTATTTTTTATAAGATTAAAACAAACAAGGGAGGGTGTGAACAGTTCTCTACTACTACAAATTATGCAGCCAAGTTTCCTACAGTTAGGAAAACTGTAGAGGTCAGCGTATCCAGAGTGCACTGGTCCCCTGGGAAAACCAGTGACCATGGCATCTCCCCTACAGCTAGGCTTGTAACACTCTGGTTTATTTTTGAGATAGACCCTTGCTGTACAGGCCACAGCTACCCTGGAACTTAAGAAGTACCTACTGAGCTCCTGAGAATGTAGCATTCATGGCTTGTGGCAGCTTTATTGAAATATAACTCAGAGTACAAAATTTTTACCTTTAAAGTATATAACTCGGTGGTTTCCACTGCATTTACTGGGTCGCAATACTATTATCGTCACCTAATCCAGAACATCCAAGTCTCTCAAAAAGAAACCTCTACTCATAAACAGTCATTTTTTACTTCTTCACAGAACCATACACTACTTTCTGTCTCTGGACTTGTCTGTTCTGGACAACTGTATAAAAGGCATCATAAATATACAGTGTTCCAGTTCTGAGGTCAGTACCTCCCCCTTTATATGGCTGAAAAAGATCCCATGGAGTGGAAATACATTATCCATTCTTTAGTTAGTTGATAATTAGTCTAGGTTATTCCTACTTTTTGGTTCTACATGATTTTATGTGGACAGTGCTTTTTATTTCTCTTGAATATATTTTTAGGAGTAAAATTGCTAGGCCAAATGCTTAATATTGTAATTGTTTTTGTGTTTGTTCTGGGGGGTTGGTATTCAACCCAGTACCCTGAACAAGTAATGTAAACACTCTTTCACTAAACTGTACCCCCAGATCTTGAGTTTTCTCTTAATCACCAACTTCTTTTCCAAAGTGACTCATTTTACAACCCATGTGCAATTATGAGGGCTCTGCCTGTCTTTCGACCTTATCTCTCCTAGTATGTAACACTTGCTGACTGTATCACACCAGTTCAGAACCATACCACAACTTTAGAAAACTAATTACCTGCTCATAAAAGTACAGTGCTCTTTCAAAGTTCTTCAGCCCCGTGTAGATCATCCCTCCATAATAGTAGTAGCACAGAAAGTGTTTTGCATCATAGGCACCATTCTCTTTACAGATATCCATCATATCCACATCAAGATATGGAAGGGCAGGTTTAAAGCACTTCGCTAGTAAACAAAGCTATAAAGAAATTTGTATTGAATCATTATACATTTCACTATGGCAGGTTTTAGAAAAAAATTCAGACTCCAAAATTTTAAGATAATACTGTTTTGCCTCATAGACGATTGATTAGTAACATAAATATTAAAACATTATTTCATTTTTCTTAACCATCTAGAATAAAGGAGCATTTCCGGCTGGGTGTGATCACTCACATCTGTAATCCATGACACTCAGGCAGCTGAAGCAGGACTGCTGCAAATTCAAGACCAGCCTGGGCTACAGAGTAAGATTCTACTAAAAA
>NW_022196911.1:55035769-55048131 GCF_008632895.1 Mastomys coucha
AAAAAAAAAAGGCTAAAAACTCACACTAAGGTAGAGCAAACCACAGATGAACTGAAAATCAGAGTTCTACAGACACAGTACAGTACCCACCCAGCACTCAGGAGTTTCTGGATAAGTGAACAAAAGTGTCCACTTTCAATTCACTGGCCCAGTGAAACAAAACCAGACAGTGTCAGGCAGGGCTTGGTACCTGCACCCTTAGTCGCAGCGATGGGAGGCTGCCTGATGTGGGTGATCTCTGAGTTCTAGGCCAGCTTCATTTTCAGAGCTGGTTCCTGAACAGTCAGAACTAAACAAAGAGATCCTCTCTTAAGGAAAAACCAAAAACAAACAAAAACTCAAAACAAAAGTACAAATTAGACCAGGATGGTGAGATCAAAAGTAAAGGTTTTTTTTTTTAAATTAACTCTTTCACAAACTGAAACTTTCAAGTAAATATATAAAAAAGCGTGCAAGTGCAAGCACAAGAGCACGCACATGAGGTAACCTGTGTAGCAGTGACGTCTGCAGACTCACCCACAGCCCGTTTTAAAATTAGGTGTAATGGCAGCGATCGGGATGAAAAGTGAATTAAAAAAAATTAGGTAGAACCAGGCATTGTACTGTATGCATGCCTTTAATCCCAGCACTTGGAGGCAGATCTCTGTGAGTCTGAGGCCAGACTGGTCTATCTACAGGAGTTCCAGAACTGCTAGGGCTATCTCAAAACAAACAAACAAAAAACAACAACAAAAAATCAACCAAGGCCAGGCGGTGGTGGTGCATGCCTTTAATCCTAGCACTTGGGAGGCAGAGGCAGGCAGATTTCTCAGTTCGAGGCCAGCCTGGTCTACAGAGTGAGTTCCAGGACAGCCAGGGCTATACAGAGAAACCCTGTCTCAAAAAACAAAAACAAAAACAAAACCCAAACAAATATACAACAATAATAATAATGAAGTAAAAATAAAATTAAGTATATGCTATCGATGTCAGAAAAGCACTATAAAAGATGAATGATGGAGCCAGGCATTGGTGGTGCATGCCTTTAATCCCAGCACTTGGGAGGCAGAGGCAGGTGGATTTCTGAGTTCGAGGCCAGCCTGGTCTACAGAGTGAGTTCCAGGACAGCCAGAGCTATACAGAGAAACCCTGTCTCGAAAAACCAAAAAAAAAAAAAAAAAAAAAAGATGAATGATGGAACAGATGTCCAAGGTCTACACAAACCACTCCACAGTCTAGCTCCAGTATGACATGGTCATATTTCAGAATATGGTGTAGCATAATAAAGATCAAACTCACCTCTAAGATGCATTAAACAGGAACAAGTAAGACACATGAAACTCACATCAATTTATTGGGATTTAAGGATTTTGGGGCTTTGTTTTTTTAAAGAAAAGGTACACACACACACACACACACACACACACACACACACTTGCTTGTATGTGCAAAGTATCTGTAGAAGAAATTCACAAGAAGTACTAACATGGGTTTTCTCTGAACGGAACTGCTTCTGGCAACAGTAAGGGACACAATATCATATAATCCCTGCTTTTGGGAGTCTTTTGGACTTTGAACTACTAAGCATAAGATAAATAAGTGAATAATGTTTTAAGACATAAAAAGTTGCCTATGTTTTTACTCTTAAGTTCCATGATTTATTAAACAGAAACTGACTTAAATTTCAAAAATATACGACTATCACAATGATGCCATTGTAAACCCCACTCTATACATCTCAACCCCTACAGCACCACCTCCCTCCACCCAATTTGTTGTTGGGAAGCCCATGAACAGCCTCCCACCCCTGAGCATGTGGCTCACATACTGTGGCCCCGTTCGTACCTGGCAGAGGTCAGCATGTACTGAGGTCAGCTGGTTGGTATTCATCTGCATCTTGTCTATGGCTTGCTTAAGGATGCCAATTCCTCGAAGGGGCTGTCAGAAATGACATCTCTTTCAGATAAGTTCTCAAAGTTGGCAGCACATTGGATCTTATGTTGTCACTTACAAATAAAAAACAACACTAATTGATAGGTTCCTTACATAGCAATAAGCTTTCCATACTATGTCAGGAAATGTCTGCGTCTATTTAGTCACAAATGGTTTAGTATGTTTCTTGGAATACTTAGATAATTTCAGTATCATACTTTAAATCAAAACCTTTTTTTTCCTTATACAATGACTATCACTGATAAACCGTATTGCTTTCTTGAGGCTACAGAGATGGCTCAGTGGGTGGAGTGCTGCCACGTAAGTACAAGGATCTGAGTTCAGAGCCCATGTACAAGCAGATGTGGCAGTGTGCACCCAGCATTCCAGGACTGAAGAGCCAGACACAGAGGATCCCTCTGGCTTGCTGGCTAGAGGGTCTAGACAACCAAAGACCTCCAGGTTTGTCAGAGACTCTGTCTCAAAAACAAGGCAGAGAGTGAATGAAGAAGATACCCAATGTCAGCCCGTGACCTCCACATATATTGCATGTGCACACACATGCACACATATGCATACAAAACTAGAGTACTTTCCTATTCCTTAAACAAAGAGAATTTTTCTGCATCATTTACCACAAATTAGTGCTGTAGCTTAGAAGCTAAGCTTGTGGATGATGGTGCTGGCATTTTTCACAGCGGAGTATTAGCCCGAAAGAGTAAACAGCCACTGACTCTGTAACCACATTTCATAAGCAAATGTGCCTGCCCCCAATTATAAACAACATTACTCAGCCTCAAGTGAAGCCTAGCTCTCTGAAGACCAGAGGATGAAGTTATAAAACACCTACATAACTGTATAGCTTTTTTTCTTTTTTTTGGGGGGGATGGGTTCTCAGAGATAAAGTTTTTCTGTGTAGCTTGGCTGTCCTAGAACTCACTCTGTAGACCAGGCTGGCCTCCAACTTACAGAGATCCGCCTGCCTCTGCTTCCCAAGTGCTAGGATTAAAGGCATGCACTACCACCACCAGGCTAACAGCTCTTTCAATAAAGAAGAGGCTGGTAATAGCTCTCTTCTCAATACTCAGGGAGAGTCAGTAGTATCTCCCATCCTGAGACAGGGTGTGATGGTTTGTAGATGCTCGGCCCAGGGAGTGGCACTATTAGAAGGTATGGCCCTGTTAGAGTAGGTATGGCCTTGTTGGAATAAGTTTGTCACTGTGGATATGGGACCCTAATCCTAGCTGCCTGGAAGTCAGTATTCTGCTAGTAGCCTTCAGATGAAGATGCAGAACTCTTAGCTCTGCCTGTACCATGCCTGCCTAGACACTGCCATGCTCCCACCTTGATGATAATGGATTGAACCTCTGAACCTGCAAGCCAGCCCCAATTAAATATTGTCCTTATAAAAGTTGCCTTGGCCATGGTAAGACACAGGGTATCATGTAGCTCAGTTTAATCTTGAACTAGACATGTAGCCAAAGATGACCTTGAACTCATAAACCTCCTCCTCTATATTTCAAGTGTTAGAATTTAAAAAAAAAAAAAAAGAAAGAAAAATGTTCTGTCCGCATGTATGTCTCTGTACTAGATGAGGGTCTGATGCCCTCAGCAGTGCTCTTAAACACTGAACAATCTCTTCAGCCCCACAGCTTTTAACCAAATTATTTAGCTCCTAAAGAATACCAAGACTCCTCCTGCTTTCATCCTCCTTCCTTTCACTTCCAAACAAAAAGAAACACACTAACTATCATTTGTGTCAGCATCATCAAAGGCAGAGTCTAAGAACCTGTCCAGGTGACAAAGAACTAAAGAGAACCATCAGTGTATCCACCTACGCTCTACTGTCTGCTCTTTCTACAGAGAACATCAATCATCTACCTGGCCATATCTGGCCAGACTGTGATTTTGTCGAGCATTTTCTCAACATCCATTTCCAGGTGCTGACCATATTCACTGTGATGTACATGAGAATGCAGAAAGCACCCACTGAAACAGTTAGGATGAGGAGAACATAGCTACAATTACTTTCCAACAGTGGGGGAGGGAAGAAACAACTGCCATGAAACACTAACCCTGGGAGAATATAAGTCAAGAGCACATAAGACATCATCAGATGATCCTTTCAGCATCCTATAAGGTGAAATCACTGTAATTACAAGTTAAAAGGAAAAAACAAGAAATAGCATCATTGTAACATAAAGGCACTGGTAGTTTTTCAGTTTTTTTCTTCTTTCAGTGCGGGCATGGAACCAAGTACTTCACACATGCCAAGCAACTGCTCTCTGAGCCATACCTCCAGTCCAGACTTGCAGTTTCAAAACAACCACTGCAGCCAGGTAGTGGTGGCGCAAGCCTTTAATCCCAGCACATGGGAGGCAGAGGCAGGCCAATTTCTGAGTTTGAGGCCAGCCTGGTCTACAGAGTGAGTTCCAGGACAGCCAGGGCTACACAGAGAAACCATGTCTCAGAAAAAACAACAACAACAAAAACAAAAAACAAAAAACCAACCATCGCTACCAGTTACCTCCTGGGGCCTCCCATGTAGCCAAAGGCTGCTTTCAAGAAAGCACACATGTTTACGTACTGGGATGCTAAGTACTGAACCTAGCCTTTTCTAGACTAGTTTGTCAGTCAAACACACATTGTAACAAAACTTAAATAACTTGAATATTTCTTACCTGTTTTCTTTCCACAAGTGCATTTGTTAGCTGATGGCAAAGCCCAGCAACTAGATACAACAATAACAAAAACAATAACAAAATATTGAAAATATAAACACTGCAAAGGAAAATATATTCAGGAAAAGAAAAAAATAGTATTAGCTTACACGTATCTGTTGCATATCGAATGTGCTCGCCATTACAAGTACTAATGAAAAGCTGAACCTGTGAGAACAGTGTCTCGAAGTCAGGGACACTGGGCATTGAGAACTTCACAAACCTAGAATGGGGAGAAAAGAATCAATAACCTTCTATATCATACAGTAAAGAATAGAAACAACGTAAGTTTCACGTCCATCCTGCCTCTGAAACTAACTGCTGCAGGGCTAGAGAGATGGCTCAGTGGTTAGGAGCACTTATTGCTCTTGAAAAAGACCTGGGTTCAATTCCCAGCACCTACATGGTGGCTTACAACTGCAACTTCATTTTTAGGGAGATCTGATACAATCTTTTCATTTCCACAAGAACCAAGTACACATATGGTACACATATACACATACAGTCAAAATATTCATACACAATAAAAAAAATTATCTTTTTTTAAAATCAAGTTTCACCAGAGTCCACCAAATTTTCCTGGCCTGTTTCTTTTTTTTTTTTTCTCCTGTTTTTTCTCTTTCTTTTCCCTTTACAGTACAAAACAAAGATATAAATAGAGGTTAAGGAAAATATGCTTGTAAGAGGACAACATTCAGAATAAAAACTTTTTTGTTTTTTGAGACAGAGTCTCTTTACATAGCCCTGTGTGTCCTAGAACTCACTAATGTAGACCAGGGTAGCCTGGAACTCACAAAGACTTTGCCTGCCTCTGCCTCCCAAGTGCCTGGATTGAAGGTGTGCATTAGCATGCCCAGCTTCTTTTTCTTTCTTTCTTTTTTTTTTTTTTAAAGATTTATTTATTATCTTGTGTAAGTAGCTATCTTCAGACACACCAGAAGAAGGTGTCAGATCTCTTTACGGAAGGTTGTGAGCCACCATGTGGTTGCTGGGATTTGAACTCAGGACCTTCAGAAGAGCAGTCAGTGCTCTCAACAGCTGAGCCATCTCTCCAGCCCTCTTCTTTTTTTTTTAACCCCAGTGTGCTCAGGACATTTATTCAGTTAAGAATCAGTTGCTTGGGCTGGTGAGATGGCTCAGTGAGAGCCAAGCAGTGGTGGCGCATGCCTTTAATCCCAGCACTTAGAAGGCAGAGGCAGGCAGATTTCTGAGTTCGAGACCAGCCTGGTCTACAGAGTGAGTTCTAGGACAGCACAACCTGAGTTTGGTCCCCAAGAGTAACATGTTGGAAGGAAACCAACTCTAGCAAGTTGTCCTCTAACTTCTATATATGTGGGACACGTATGCATCTCTATATACAAACAAAATAAGCATTTTTTAAAAGAAGAATCTGTTGCTTTTCCTGTTTGGGGTAGAATGTACTCAAATAAAGCAAAGAGTGGGGATGTAGTGGGAGGCTAAGGCAGCAGCTTAGGTTCAAGATGCTGTGGTCGGTTGGATTTCTACCTGGAATACCGAAAGAACCAGCTGACAGACAAAACAAGGAGGGGGAAGATATAACAGGGAGCACTCAGATGACCCATCCTGACTGAGAGCAGACAGTGCCATCAGCTGCCAGGAGATACTTCAGGAGGGCTTGCAGAGAATCTCAGGAGAGAAAGCTGCCACACTAGAACACTGCATTAAAGCAAATGTTGTGATTTTTTTTTTTTTAATAGAATGTCTCTTTTCTTTCTTTCTTTCTTTCTTTTTTTTTTTTTTTTTTTTTTTTTTTTTTTTTTTTTTTTGAGACAGGGTTTCTCTGTATAGCCCTGGCTGTCCTGGAACTCACTCTGTAGAACAGAAATCTGCCTGTCTTTGCCTCCTAAGTGCTGGGATTAAAGGTGTGCACCACCACTGCCCGGCCAAAGATTTAAATAAGTATACTGTAGCTGTCTTCAGATGCACCAGAAGAGGGCGTCAGATCTCATTACGGGTGGTTGTGAGCTACCCTGTGGTTGCTAGGATTTGAACTCAGGACCTTCGGAAGAGTAGTCAGTACTCTTACCCGCTGAGCCGTCTCACTAGTCCCCCCCTTTTTTTTTTAAGAATTATTTATTTATGTTATGTAGGTGAGTACACTGTGGCACCAGAAGAAGGCATCAGAACCCATTACAGATGGTTTGTGAGCACCATGTAGCTGCTGAGAATTCAACTCAGGACCTCTGGAAGAGCAGTCCAGTGCTCTTAAGTCACTGAGCCATCTTTCCAGCCCTGTTGTGATCTTTAAAAACAATAACTACTGAAATTAATTTCAAGAAAAATGATGGATTCTCCTCCATCTTTTAGTTCGCCTACTTTCATCTACACCAGCAGTTCTCAATCTGTGGGAGTCTACCCTTTGGCAAACCTCCATCTCTAAAAATATTATGATTCATAACAGTAGCAAAATTATAGTTATGAAGTAGCAAGGAAAAAAGCTTTATGGCTGGGGGTCATCAGGACCCGTATTAAAGGGTCCCAGCATCAGGAAGGTTGAGGACTGCTGATCTACACAGCACTACTTAACAATGTTACTTTTTACTTTGTAATTATGAAGATGTGCCAGAAACAATTTCACAAGTCAACAATCTAAAAAAGCAGCACTTCGGGGCTCCACACTCTTTAAGTGAAAGAACATGGATTGAAACAAGGCTTCAGACACATGGTCCAGGCTCTTTCCATGCAACATTTGCACATAACTAACATACAATGGTAAGACACTCTATAGTATCAGATGTTTTCATAGCTGCAGGCATTAGCACTGGGGAGGCTAAGGCAGGAAGATGGTGAGTCCAGGACTAGCCTGTGTTAAATACTGAAATCCTGTCTCAGAGGGAAAAAAAAGAAAAGCTTTCTGAGCCAGGGAACTGGCTCACAGGTGCTTATGACCAAGGTTGATGACTTGAGGTTGATCCCTGAAACCCACATGGTAGGAAAGAATCAATCCCCACAAGCTGTCTCTGACCTTTGCATGTAGATATAGACACACACAAATAAATACATGTAAAAAGTATGTCTTCACATACATCCCATGTGACATATATGTATATATAAAATACACATACTATCTGCTCTTTCATATTAGTAAGAAAAAAAATACACCTTTGTCTTAGAATTCCTAGTGTGACTAGGGCCAGATGTTTATTATGTTAAATGCCATGACAACATCCCCATTTATATGCTCTACATATAGTACAGCAAAACAAATTCTGTTGAGACATTGTTACAAGAACTCCAGTTAAAATAGATTTGAAAATCTGTGCCAAGCTATAAGAAGATACATCACTAACTACAGTCCACCACACCCTACTCTATTATATTACATATTTGCTTTCTAAGTTAGAAAACATGGCCAAGCCTCTGGATCACATGAAGATAATACTGAGATAAATGCAAATTATAATGCCTAGCTATTTTTTTAAAGGAAATTTCCAAGGAGCAAGATGGCTCAGCAATTAAGAATACGTTCTTGCAAAGGACCTCGGTTCAGTTCCCAACACCCAGGTCAGCTGGCTCACAGCTGCCTGACTCCAGCTCCTCTTCTGTCCTCCTAGGGCACCACACAACACAAACATATAAATTTTAAAAAATATCTTAAACCAGCCTGGTTGAGAACAGCCAGGGCTACACAGAGAAACCCTGTCCTAAAAAACCCTGTCCTAAAAAACAAGGGCTGGAGAGATGGTTCAGCAGTTAAGAGCATTGAATGCTCTACCAAAGGTTCTGAGTTCAATTTCCAGCAACTACATGGTGGCTCACAACCATCTGTAATGAAATCTGATGCCCTCTTCTGGTATGTCTGAAGACAGCTATAGTGTACTCATATATACATAAAATAAATAAATAAATCCTAAAAAACAACAACAAAAATTTTTAAATTTTAAATTTGTACATACATAATACAATGAATCAAAATGATAAAATTCACTCTGCAGTTAAGAGAACTTGTTCCTCTTTCAGAGAGCCTAGGTTAGGATCCAGTACCCATATGGTGGCTCACAACCACTCATAACTCCAGTTTCAAGGGAATCCAACACCCTCTTCTGACTTTTGAGCACACCAGAAATGCATGTGGTACACATGGATACATGCAAGAGAAATACTCATACACATAGAATTAATAAAATCAAAAAATTATAAAACTGATATCAGGTGTAGTAGTGCATACCTTTAATCCCAGCACTCAGAGGCAGAGGCAGGTGGATCTTTAGTGTGAGGTCAACCTGGTCTACAATGTGAGTTCCAGGACAGCCAGGACTACAGACAGATCCTGTTTCCAAACAAACAAAAGGCATGGAACTGAACAAAATACAATAATAAGTAGCGAATTGCTGGAACACATGCACACACACTAGAAAACACAGAATGTAACAAGCATAAACCTATAAAAGAAAAAAAAATGCCCCTTACAGAACAGCAAGGACACCCAAAGAGTGTTCTTGAACATCTAAAGCTCCAAGCACAGTGTCCAGGTGGGACAAGTTCTTCGCAAGGAGTTCTCCACTCTTGTTGATGAGTTCACAAAGCTGAGTCATTTGCCCTGCAAAACAGAACACTAGCATTCAGTTAGGGTACTAAGCCAACTAAAGAATTCTAACCAGACTTCCTTCTCAAATGCTTAGATGATCTTATGTCTTCCTCTAAGACTAGGACAGGAACAAACAATTTGCCCCTGCCTCAAAACTAGTCAGAGGAAACAGTAGACCTTCCAATTCCCTCTGGAAAACGTCTGCAGTTTGTAAAGCCAGAAGTCTACATGTCACTGTCACCGTTTTTCTCAGAACCAAACAGGACTTAAGTTATGCCATAAGTTCCTCAGTTCCACTCCTTTCCCTTTCATGTCTTAATTCGGAACATCACCACTTTTTGTATGGACTGCTTGGTATATCTGCTAAATGATATGTATCTTTATTCCAAATTCTACTTCATATTATGCAAGCTAAATCAAATTACACCAAAGGCTTTAAGAAATCTAAACACTCCAGCTCAGTTTCTAGAGCCAACTTAATAACTGGTTCCTACTGACTCACCTCCCAGTCACTCAATAACTTAGGTCTTCTCTCTGCCCTCACCATCCTCCATTCCCCAGGACCCACTATCTACCTCTTCTGTGCCCTCAATGTACTACAAGGGACTGTGGGGACTAGGTAGTTCAAAGTAAATGCACGTGTAAGGGTCTACACCCAAAGCTAAGCAATAGTTCCTTGGATTAATCTCCAAATCGCTTTTAAAAAAAAAAAAGTTCCATTTAATAGTGTTATAATGTGGCTAGGAGGCAAAGGCAGGTGGGTCTCTGTAAACTCCAAGCCAGCCAGGATTACACAGTGAGACCCCAACTCCAAAGCAAACAAAAGCACGAGTGCATGTTTACAGAGGGTGTCTATAAACTGAACAGAAACCTCTCCCATCCAGATTCCATACTCCAGCTGTCCTCATTCTTTTCTCAGAAGCAACCCAGTGTTGCCAACAAATGCCTTAAGGATCCTTCTAAAGACGGTCCACATATATAGGAATACTCACCCATGTATGCATGTAGTCTATTCACACAGATGGCACTGTGTTGCGTACACTATTAAGCATCTGTCTGCTATTAATGATGACCTCAGACTCCTTTTCAGTTCACAAAATATATATGCACTTTCCTTCCCACAGCTGCACAGGAATCCATTTGTATGGCTGTGCTATAATTAGCTTTGAGTAGTTTTAATTTTGTTGTATCTGTATGTGGTTATATGCACGTAAGTGAAGGTGCTCAAGGAGACTGAAGCGGGTGTTGGGTTTTGGATCCCTTGAAGCTGGTGTTACAAGTGGTTGAGTGTCCACTAACAATGCTAGGAACTGAACTCAGGTCCTCTGAAAGAGTAGTTAGTATATGCTGAGAGCTGTTCTCCAGCCCCACTTAATTAACTTATTTAGAGATAAGGGTCTCACTGTGTAGTGCTTGCTGGCCTTGAACTCAAGAGATCCACTTACCTCTGCCACCAGAGCTATGGGATTAAAGGAGTGCACTCCTATGTTCACTCTTTACTTAACTAATCCTACTTGTACGGTAGAGATGAATGGTTTATTTAAAGAAAAAAACCACTCACAAGTATGTTATTGACCTGTGAGCTTAAGTCTATCACTAATAAGGAAAACGAGAATTACTATTTATTTTGCATGGTTTCATCATTTAAACCTTACAACTCCCCAGACACACCTCAAACCTCTCTTTTCTACAAATGAAGAAATGAACCTGACCTCACAGAATTCCCAGATGTCAAAAGCATTTTTACATGTTTTCTCCACTCAACTCCCTTAACTCTATTAAGGACAAATCACATTGTTCTGGCTCAAGATTGTGTTCAAGTGGTGAGATGAATGGACCAGAAGGTATACAAATTAAGGAGGGGGAAAATAAAGTAACAACTGTACGCCCTAGAAATGTAGTCCGACTACTGAAGGCTCCCTTAGAGCTCGATAGGACCAAAATAGGGGCGGAGGATTCCGAGCGTGCGCTGCTGCCCAGCCAAGACTCAAGTCTTTGAGCCAAGGAGCCTAGAAAAGATTCCCCTGCAGCCGCTAGAGAGGCCTGGTCCAGGGGGTGGCCAGACCGGTAGGGGATGCTACACCAATCACCGAAAACCAGTGATGGCCAAGGGACCAATGGGCGCTCCAGAATGCCCCTACCGGAAGTCACGCCCCCAAACTGTCAAGCGGCGCACCGTGGCTGGGGCCCAAACTAGGGGGGAGGGTGAAGGGGGAGGGGAAGGAAAGTCTCCAGGGCCCGAGACAGGGGAAGGCGACGGACAGCAAGGGACTACGGCGCACGACAGCACGAGGAGTGCTCCGCACGGCCGTGCGATCCCACCCTAAGTACCAAGGCCTGGGCAGGTCCAGGAGGAGAGGCTAGAGCTAAGGGCGGTCCCAACATCCCCACAGGTGCCAGGGCCAGCCCTGCGGCCCAGGCCTCACCTTGAGCTGAGAGCTGTCGGACACTGTTCACGAACTGCTCCAGAGCAGACGCCATGTTTCCCCGCTGGTGGCCCAAGCGACCGAGGTAGCTCGCGCGGGAAAAGGCGGCCGCTCTAGGAGGAGGGGCCCGGCGACCCACTAAAGCCTGGAGGGAGGTTGTGTCACTTCCGCCGGCCAAGCGCCGCGAGATCTTACCTGGCTGAGGCTCCTCCTGTCTCCATGGAAACAGTTCCGCTAGTTGCCGGAAGTTAGCTCCGCTCCCTCGCCTTTCAGCGTAGGGCACTTGTGAAATCTCGCCTTAGGTGAAATGGAAATAGTGAAGAAAGGAAGGAAAAGTACTTAAGCACAAAATTTCTGCGCCCACTTTTACTTAGAATAGCTGAACATTTTTTTTTTTAAACCTAGCTACATACTTCCGACACGGCTCCATCGCCACTTCCGGAAGGTACAAGTCAATGGAGAACCGTACCTTCTTCCAGAGGCAAGGGAAATTACTCCTTTTGGAGGATGGGGAACGGTGCTTTTATCTAACCACCAGAAACCCTCCTGTATTTGAGGTTGTGCTCATTTCTGGACATACACAGTGCCTGAGAACTAACAGCTAAGGGCTGGAAAGTTTCCCGAGTCAAAAGTATAACATTAGGAAGGGTTTGAATTCTCCTAAAGCTGAAAAAAATCCTAAGCAATTCCTCGGGTTTCCAGTCTCCCCAAGTCTAGACTGACACTGTTTTTTCTCATTCTATCTTTGATTTTTTT
>NW_022196911.1:55048216-55058942 GCF_008632895.1 Mastomys coucha
GAAATCCGCCTGCCTCTGCCTCCCAAGTGCTGGGATTAAAGGCGTGCGCCACCACCGCCCGGCCCCATCCCTGATTTCTTATATGACCATCATCTATCTGTACCAGTTAAACTCAGGTTAAACTTCCTACAAACTTCTCCCTCTGAAGCAAGCACGTAATCTAAGGCTAAGGGGTTCTGATAGCACTGCACAGTTTAGGTTCCTGCTTGGCTAGGAACTAATTTCTTTCCTTGGGTTTCTAGTGCTGTAGCAAAGGGGAGAAAAAGGTTACTTTGTATCACTTCATAAAATGAATGAAAGTCCTCATGGTAGGTTTTGGGGCTGAGGAATTGGTGGGGTTTAGTAGGTTTTCAAGTCTGGAAGTAGGCTTGGACCTTTTACTTTACACAGGGTCTTGGTTATACTCAAGATAAAAATTTTGTGGCCGTTCTTCCATGTCAAGTCTTCTGAATGGAGGACTGTTACGTGACAAAACCTTTCCCTGGGGAGATGCTGTACACTCGTGTACTTACCCCAGATGAGGAGTCCACAACAGACCAAAGGAATGGACACCACCAAATTCCAACTTGGTTGAACCAATGAGCTTTATTGGAGTTGTTTATAAGAGTATAAGGGAAGGGTCACTTATAGGAGCAGAAATGACTCAATGACCCAGTATGGGTGACAGCTCACAAAAGCTGGGACCAGGAACACAGTGCACAGCCGGAAGGCAGCTCAACAGGCTGGAGCCAGCATCCTTTCTTGCTGACTCGTTTTTTGTTTTTTTTTTGTTTTTGTTTTTTTTTTTTGTTTGTTTGTTTTTGCCTCTGCTAGGCTGGTTTCTGGTTCTTCTACGCAGCTAGTTTGGTCTCAGAGTCTTCTTTTCAGTTTGGCTTCTCTGAGACTCTCAGTCCAGTCTTTATTGCTTGCTCAACAAGGGAGGAGCCTAGGGAATCTGGTCAGTTTCAGGGACTTCCTGAAGCTATTTTGAGTTGTTTACCTTCCTGTTTAAGCAGCTTCCTTGTAGGATGGAATGTTTCACTCTTGGAGGAAACTGTCACACAACAAGGATATTTAACAGGATTATAGGTTCCTGACTTATAATTGGAGATGGCACTTCCTGCTGGAGGAGTGCTGTTTTATCTTTATCTTCCAAGTGGTCAATGAACCACAGCTCCAAAGGGGCAGAAACACCAGTCCTGGGTGGCATACCTAGACATAAAGAGAACTTGCCACCCATGTACTTACCATTAAACTTATACCTTGTTCCCAATATAGACCCACATATGGTTCACTATAAGTTGACTGGGCATTATTTATGGCATCACACATGTCACAGCATAAGGACATTGACAGTTTGGGGTCAAGAACTTGGATTTGGTTAGTCTGGTTACACTGGACCATTTCCAGACCCTTATCTACTTCTCAATGGGGGAGCCATGTGGGTTGAAACAAGTATACTGATCTCCTAGTTGGCAGATGGAACAGATAGTCTTATGATGTCTGCAGGCCCCAAGATCTTTTCTTGGCAAGTGAAACAGGTGTGATAAAGTAAGGCTTTTGTGATGGCCTGGCCATGTGGAGTGGTGCAGATTGCATGAGACAGACTTAAGTCTAGAAACAGGACCCAGGTAGGTAGCAAACCAGTAGCAATGAATTATCTTGCCCACAAGAGGGAAAAGAATGCTAACAGAAGTCATTTGCCATACTTCTAGTTGATGAGAGCAGTCTCTGCCAACCCTATGGCAAAGATAAGGGCAAGGATCACAGCTACAGATCACAGACAAGGGATGACAAGGACAGTAAGAGAACTGATAAAGGAAACAGTTTCCTTATGCCACCAGATGGTTCTCCTAAAGCTGCTGTCACAGATGAGTCAGCTTCTGACATGACTGAGTGGAGCTGCAGTCCTCTATGGTACCTGTCACATAGCTCTCTTCCTCCAGATGACCAGCCTGTGTGGTGTGGTGGGACATCTGTGCATTCTCAGTCTCCAGAAGTTGGTTTCCCCTCTGTTGTGGTGAATTTAGGGGACCACGTTTACTGTATTATGGATAAAGTGGCAATGAATGGACCTTCCAAAGGGACTTTAGGGGTTGGGCATCCCATTCTTTTACCCATATAGTATCTCCATCTGTGGTCAAGCTGGCAGGCAACCACTCCCTTCTTGGATGGTGTATAGTAGTCAGGGATGAGCCAAGAGCTTGCTTTTGTCATCTCAGTAATGTTGCCCAACCCCTGTATACTCTGATAAGGGGAGGAAGGAGTCCATAAAGGATAAGGGGAGAACCCTATACATCTGGTAGGGTTAGACCTAATAATTAACCAAGCAATTGGCAACAGCTGGTCCCAAACTGGGGGACACTCAGTGAAGTCCACAACTATATTTTCAAAGGGGGCTCCTCCAACACTCTGTACCCTAGAAGAGACATTAGGTCTCCAAGTCAGGTTATTTTGGATACATATTTCACATTGTATACCACCTGTGCTATGCTGAAGAGTCATGTGCAAATGTCAGCTCAATGGATCTTTAATCACTTCCCAGATAAGGTGGGTCTTCTGGTGCAACTGTTTGACAACAGCTGAGACTATGGTCTCAGGAATTAGCCATTTTCAAATGCTCTCCATCCACCTGGGAGACAGATCCCACTTTCAGTCTTTTGTTTGTTTGTTTGTTTTGTTTTGTTTTTGTTTTTAAAGACAGAGTTTCTCTGTATTGCCCAGGCTGTCCTGGAACTCACTCTGTAGACCAGGCTGGCCTCAAACTCAGAAATCCGCCTGCCTCTGCCTCCCAAGTGCAAGGATTAAAGGCATGAGCCACCACTGCCCGGCTCCCACTTTCAATCTTATACTGAGTGTGCATGATGCAAGTCGCTAGGCTCCCATTCTGCCAATGGCCTAAATCCTGCATAAGGCACAGCTCTAGGTCCTATTGTTCCCTTGAGGGATGCAAGCTTCACTTCTCAGTCTTCTTTAGTTTCCTTCCCTGATGCCCTCCAAAGCATACAACTGCCACCTAAAAGCTCTAGGATTTCTTATGTTTGTTTTGGTTTTGTTTGTTCGTATGAGGCAGTGTCTCACAATGTCACCCTTGTTGTCCTGGAACTCACTATGTAGACTGGGCAGACCTCAAACTCGCAGAAACCTGCCTGTCTCTGCCTCCGAGTGCCTGGATTAAAAGTATGCACTACCACTCTTGGCATGAGTTCAAGGATTTCTTTGCCATGGGCTAGATCTTTTCTTTCTGAGTTGGTTAGGCACTTTTTGTTCTGTAAGGTTCATGTATGTGGAGGGTGGAAAGCATATTTAAGAGTCTATGTGTATATTGACATACACCTCAGCTGAGGTAGCAGGGCCCAGGTCAGTAAGAAGTTCTGCCTTTGGCAGAGATTTCAATTCAATGATGAAAATCAAGTTGACCATGGAGTACCCCAAAAGATATTCTTTCTCTTTCACAAAACTGCCACCATTGGTGAAATACTCAGCATCCAGGGTCTAGTTGGTTAAAGAATACCTCACTCACAACTGATGCAGTCGCGGTCTTGATAATCTAGACCCACGGACACTGGGGTCTGAGGTTTGAGACCCAGGAACACTGATGTCTGAAGTTTGAGGTCCACAGTATTCCTAGGTGAATGTGTGGGTTCTCACACATTTCCTGGTAGCTGATCATCCAGGCGTTAGTTAGCCAGTATTGTCCCTTGTACTCCATCATCAGCACTGTGAGTGTGGGGCTAAGAACTCATTCTTTTCCCATAATCAGTCTGTCAGTCTTTGACACTATAATGGCAATGGCAGTGAGTGCCTCAAGCAATGCAGTTAAGTTGCTTGGAAAGGTCTGCCACTAGGCAGTGCCATGAACAGCAACACTTGGGTCACCTCCACCGTAGTGCCAGCATGCTCACGCATGCACGACAGTGTGGATATGTCTGCATGCCCTAAGGCCAGGCACATTGGTGAGGACTTTTCCTCATCTCTTCAAAAGTCTTCTGTTGTCCTTGTTCCCACGGTACAGAGTCTTGCTCCCCTGCTTTGGGACATCATAAAGTCGTTTTGACAAGACGAGAAATTAGGTATTCAGATTCTACAGAAACCTGTGGCCACGTGGAACTCCCAAACCTCGCATTAGGTGGATGATCCCGGGATAACCAGGCAGCCTGCTTTCTCTCTGGAGCACGTGACAACCAAGGCATTTGACTTATTCTTGGCAGATTTGTGTCTTTTTTTCTTTTAAACCATGTAGCCACCTCCCACAGGAGGGTAAAAAGCAATTGTATTAATTCCTGATAATCTTCCTGTGCCCATCTGAATGCAGTGTTCAGCCATGTTGATTTGCTGGAAAAGCTTCTAAAAGAGAGGCTAACTCAGAGCCAAAGTGGTTCAAAACTTTTTGACTCCTTGAAGCAGTCTAGTCCATGTTAACTGGCCTAGTCACCATTTTCAGGATTCTTCTTCAGGAAGGTGAAATAAATATATATATATTTAAAAACTTTGTACACTAGTGTTTTGCCCACACATCTCTGTGAGAGTTAAAGCTACCGGAACCTGAGTTGTAGACAATTGTGGGCTGCCATGTAAGTGCTGGGAATTGAACCCTGATCCTCTGGAAGAGCAGGCAATGTTCTTAACCATCTTTCCAGTCCTGAGAATGTCAATCTTAAGGTCCAGACATGTGATGAATGCAATCTTCAGCAGGGATGCGACCCAGGACAGGGTAGAGGTTGCATACAACTGGCTGTAGGGTAGCAGGTGGCCTTGTTTACTGTTTATATGTCCTGACCTGGCCAACGATCATCTGTTTCTTTTTATAGCCAGGCAGGAGAGCTGTGTTCCAGGATGACTGGCAGGGTCAGAGGAGTCATGATTACAGCAAAATTCCTAAGACCCAAACAAGCTTGCTATTTCAGAAAAGAGCATACCACCACCATTTCTGCTAGAATACAGTCATGAGGGAAACCTTGCTTCTCTGTAGCACGTGTAATAACCTATTAGATTTGTTAAAAAGCAAAGCATTTGATAAGGTATGCAGGTTCACTGTGTGACTTAAAAGGGCGAGCAGGTAGTCCCAGGGGAGGCAGGAGCAGTATGAAGCTGGTGGGAGCTCCCGGCAAACCCTACATCTCTTCGGAAGTGTGTCTGGAAAACCAGACTTGGCACTCACAGACCACATGTGTAAGACCTATAAGAGTCCTGATACCTGAGAGCAGGTTTCCGCTCACAAAGAACTCGTGGCCCCAAACCAAGGCAGGTTAGGGTTAGGGTTTATAAGGTCAAAAACCACAATTAGCATCGTACCAGAGGCAGGCAGGGTGGGTCAACGTTTTAAAGGTTTCAGGTCAACTGATTAAAAAGCAATTTGTTTTATGTTGTAAAACAACAGACCTCTACCTCTGGAAGCTACAGGTGTGGAGGTGTGTGAGTCGTCTGCACAGAGAATGTGCTTGGCAAGGGGTTGGGGAGTGGTTGGGTGAGCTAAAACTAGGACAAAATGGAGTTACTTTGGGCGGTACAATGTAAGATGCTGAAGTGTTTGAATGTGAGAGATGCACATCCTCCCTCAGACTTTCAGCCATCTCTAGTTACATTTAATAACAATACGATGTAATTGCTGTCAGTAGTCATGCTGTTTGGTGTAAGGGAAAGTATATACATGCCCACTACAAATGAAAAGTCTATTATTTATTTATTTGATCATTTATTTATGAGACCATGTCTCACTGTAGCCCATGCTGGCCTGAAACTTGATTTGTAGACCAGGCTGGCCTTGAACTCATAGAGCTCCACCTGCCTATGCTCTACCTCCCAAATGCTGGGATTAAAGGCAGGAGCCACCATCCCTGTCTCAGAAGAAATGTTTTGTTTTGGGTTTTTTTTTTAAGATTTATTTTATTTATTTTATGTGTATGAGTACACTGTCACTGTACAGATGGCCGTGAGCCATCATGTGTGTGTGTGGCTGCTGGGAATTGAACTCAGGACCTCTGCCAGCCCTGCTCGAAATTCACTGTAGCTGTCTTCAGACGCACCAGAGGAGGGCGTCAAATCTCATTACGGGTGGTTGTGAGCCACAATGTGGTTGCTGGGATCCGAACTCAGGACCTTCGGAAGAGCAGTTAGTGCTCTTACCTGCTGAGCCATCTCGCCAGTCCCAGAAGAAATGTTTAAAGAATGTTTTTGAACTGTGGTTAATTGATTCTTCAGATGGAAAAACCTGGTGGTACCGAGAACCAATAGTATCTCAAAATAAAGAGACAAAGAAATGAGTCCTATGAGATCCTTGAGTCACTAGAGCCAATCTTGTCTAAAACAATCCTCTTCTGGACGCCTTAGCCAAAAGCTATTTAATAGTCCAGTTGAGAAAGATGCAGACAACCACACTGATTAAGCCAATTAAAAGCATATGAGTCCTTTCCTAGCCAGCAACCGAGAATAGGCTCATCCCTCAAAGTTTCTTGTTGCCAGCGCTCAGGAGCACAGTGGTTTTAAAGGCAAAACCACCAAGACCATAATTTACATGGAAGTTAAATAGGGGTCAGAGTAACCTTGAAACATTTGTTTCTGGCAGATCATAACTATTCTAGATATAACATGATGATTACTTTCGACTTGTACCTTCTTCAGTTGTTTTAGTTTATAAACATTATTTTGGTTAGTGCATCTAGACCATGGTCCATCTCTCAGAAATCTACTTGCATTGCCAAGTAGATATGACTGTTCAGGATGTAGAGGGCTGAGAATTGTTGAAGAAAACACCACTTGGGGTCAGAACAAGATGGCGCTCGCTGCCTTTGCTGATTCACCCTTATCATTGAATTATTTAAATCTGCATGTTTCCCATGCTCTTGGCTGGAAGTGTCCTGATACCATAGTCTAAAGGCATTGTACCTACAGGGATTCTTTCAGACAGATGTTAGTGTGTCACATGACTTTTCTGAGACACCGTTCACCCCAAATAGAAAGGGCTCAGGCAGACTGAAGAAAAAAATGTCAAATTCCACTTGCAAAATAAATGAGTTTAATTAATAAGATTTAAGTATAGGACCATGAAAAAGCCCCAAACTCTTAAGCTCCAATTTTATCTAGTGGTGTCACCCCCCGCCAGGAATACAGATGTTCTTCACTATATCTCATGTATGTGGTGTTAGGAATTGGACCCAGGCCTTAAACATTAGGCAGTGTGTTCTGTCTACGGAAGTACAGTATTTTTTTGTTGTTGTTTTTGTTTTCTTTTTGTTTTTTCGAGACAGGGTTTCTCTGTGTAGCCCTGGCTGTCCTGGAACTCACTCTGTAGACCAGGCTGACCTCAGACTCAGAAATCCACCTGCCTCTGCCTCCCAAGTACTGGGATTAAAGAGGTGCGCCAGCACCGCCCGGCTGTTTTTTGCCCCCTGAGGTACAGTCCCAACCCACAGCAGTCAGTATTCATGCCAACCTCAGCTCAGATGGCTAACTTGTGTTAATTCAGCAGATGTAACTACTGGCTCAGCAAATGTGAGGCAGACAAACCAGACTCTGGGAGAGAGATATGCTGTGTGTATCACTCCATTCCAGCTCAAACCAGCATCCTGCTGGGCTCAGCAAACACTGCCCCAGGAAAGATGGGCTTTCCTGGGGCAGGCTGGCACAGGGACACCAAATGACATCTTGCTGAAAGACGGTCACCCTGGCCAGGGTTTCCGAGGAGGATTACCAACACTGCAGTGGGAGTCACCCAAGACAACCTGCAACTGTCCCACTTCTCTTTGTTCTACCATTTTTGAAGCTCAGGGGTGACCGTGCTGCTTTATGTGGCCAACAAACCACAGCTGAAGTGGCATGCTGTATGGCTTGTGCTGTGTGACTTTTCCTGGAGAGACATGATAGACCAAAGAAAATATTTCATCCTAGGCTAGCTTGGCGAACCAATGAGTTTACTCAGATTACCAACACGCACAAGGGTGAGGGGTGAGTTAGAGGCGAGTGGATGACTCACACAGTTGCATTAATAAAAGGTCCAGCTTGGTCTGGCTCTTGAAAACTGCAACCCTGCTGCTCCCTGCCCAACTTGCAGGGAGCCCCCACAGAAGAGCCGCCTCTCCCCAGCTCTCTTTGACTGTGACAAGCTCTCTGGCCCCAGGTGGGCTCACCCTAAGAGTCAGGGTTTCAGAGCTCATAGTCACGGAGCTTGTAATGAGTCAGTCGCTCTAGATTCTTGTCTCATGAATTTAAAGAATGAGTTTCATAGATGACAGGGAGGTTGAGTCTCTTTTAAAGATATTTATTTTAAATATATGAAGGTTTTGCCTGAATGGATGTATGGGTACCACACACATGCCTGGTGCCTGAAAGGGGGCTAGAAGAGGGTGTTAAATCTCCAGAAACTGGAGTTACAGACTATTGTGAGCCACTGCCTAGGAGCCCGGTGACATTTCTCTCTTCCATGTTAGCATGTCTATCAGTGGTTCCTTGTTCTGGTCTTATTCAGGCAGCCATATTTTGGATGTGTTATGGATGAAGCTTCTCTGTCACTTCCAGATAACATAATCTCACAACAGATTTGCCTGGTCCTCCCAAGTAACTTGCTTGGCCTTCCGGGACATGAACTTTCTAGCTTTGTCTTTATCTTATTTTGGAAACATCCAGCCATCCCTCTCCTTTTTAGGACAGTCTTTTTAAAAAATCTTTAAAACTCCCTCCCTCCTCTTCCTTCCCTCTTCTGTGCACCACGAGCATGCAGTACCCAATGAGGCCAGCAGAGGGCACAGTACGTATCCTCTATGTCGGAGTTATAAGAGGGTTGTGAGCAACCAACAGGGTGCTGGGAATCCAGATCAGGAAGGACCAAGATTTAACATACAGAGATCTTTCTTTACCAAAAATACCTTTATGTTTGCATCCTTTGAAATATTTTTCTACCTACTAATTCCTTTTTTCTTTTTCTTTTTTCTATATTTTGTTTTGTTTTTCGAGACAGGGTTTCTCTGTGTAGCCCTGGCTGTCCTGGAGCTCACTCTGTAGACCACGCTGGCCTCGAACTCAGAAATCCGCCTGCCTCTGCCTCCCAAGTGCTGGGATTAAAGGTGTGCGCCACCACGCCCTACTAATTGCTTTTTTAATAAAATGAGGTATAGTAACACATTTATAGACATATTTGAAGATTCACTGTTGAATCCAGTGATGTTAGGCTGGACACAGAACATCTGCTTTTCTTAGAACCTTTATAGATTTGAAGGCTTACCCTCTGATATCTTTAAATTGTATAAGGTTATGGTTGCAAACAGTCAGCATCTATGACTAAAGAGGATCACACACAAACAGGTGCCTTTACCTGTGCCTAAAACGTGAAATCCTCCCTGTCTATATTTCGGAATGTCAAGTATAAAAACCAGTACCCACAATCCGCGATGGCTGAAACTTTGTTGGGTTCAGAGCTCAACGAAGTAAGCGCTCAATAAATGCCTAAGGACACTGGTTTGGTTGGTTGGTGGTGAGCTCCTCCAATCCACCACTGCCGCCTTTGGAGGAGTGCTCCAGTCTGGCTCTCCCAGGCAGTTGTAACCTGCGACTGGATGTCCCAGGGCGATCAGCACCCACCTCGCGCTCACCTTCTCCGGGCGCATGTCCCTTTAAGGGCGGCGGGGCTGCGCGCGGGCCTCGCTCTGGGCCGGAGCCTGCGCGTCCGTGTCCGCAGCGGAGGCAGCGTCTGCCGCGGGCCGCGGGCCCCGGGCGGGCGAGGAGCAGGGCGATGCATAGGCTGCGCGGCTGCTGCGCGCGTCCCCGCGGTGCCCCGCTACGGGCGGAGCGGAGCCGGACGAGCAGCCGCGCCCTGCGGGTGCTGGTGGACATGGATGGCGTGCTGGCGGACTTTGAGGGCGGCTTCCTCCGGAAGTTCCGCGCGCGCTTCCCCGACCTGCCCTTCGTGGCGCTGGAGGACCGGCGCGGCTTCTGGGTGTCGGAGCAGTACGGACGTCTGCAGCCTGGGCTGAGCGTGAGCACCTGCCGGCCCCGCAGCCGTGCCCCGCGGGAGGGGAAACTGAGGCCGCAGCTGTCCAGCCCCAAGCCACCTCGACTCCTCCACTGACCTTTGGCGGGTTCTTTTGTACCACCGGGATGCTGGGAGGACTAGGGCCACAGAGCTAGAGGGACCCCACCGTTCAGCTGCTGCTGGGCTTCCAGCAGCCTCCTTAAGCCCTGTCCCCAGGTGTCAATCTTGACTCCCTTTTCCCCCTTCCTTCCTCACTCCTGCCGCTGCCCTTCACTATTCACTTTCCCTCAGTATTGGAGATTGAACCCAGAGTCTCCTGTAGACTACACAAGCTCCCTACCACTGACCTACATCTCCAATCCTCTTACTTTTTACTTTTGTCCTTCACTCTCGCTAGCTTGGCTAGGCTGTCCTTGAACTAACTCACTGTGTAGCCTAGGGAGGCCTAAAATTTTGATCCTCCAGCTTTAATCTCCCAAGAAGCGGAGACTGCAAGCCTGTAACACCATGCTGAACTTGAATTTTAAATTCTTGGTGTATTTGGCCTTAGATAATTTGTTACATTAAAAGAAAAAAAAAAAAAGACCAAGCAGTCTAACAGACATGGACGGATGGATATTCCCGACGAAATAGACAAGAGTGTCTTTGCCGCCCTCTTTTGCCCCAATCCATGGAAGCATAACTTTAAGTGATTCTGTATGCTAGAGAATATGACTTTCAGATTATCACATGGGGAGTCGGGCTGGGTAGAGTGAAACTTCCCTCTTGACCAGTGTAAGGTTT
>NW_022196911.1:55058952-55069445 GCF_008632895.1 Mastomys coucha
TGTAATTTGGAGACGTAAACTATTTTATGAAAGGAATAGAGGGATTTGTTCAGCATAAACTTAGAAACTCTAGTGTCTCACAGCTGGTTGTCTAGGGGCCATAGCTAAACTTGATGGACAGAGGGGTGTTTTTATTTTTGTTTTTTAATTTACCAGGTTTGTAACATCTCGTCCTTCACAGCCTTCCAGGACTGAGGGCAGTGAGGTAATGAAGAAAAAGGCACACAAACAGAAAGCTGGGCTCTTTGCTAGAGAAACCACAGCACTCCTGGGAGCCCAGGGTGTTAATAGAGTTGAACAGAAAGGCGGGTATACCGATGAACAGGGATGGGGCAGGGGGATAACTAAGCAGGGTAAAGGCAGTCTGCAGGGAGCAGTCTGCAGGTGGGGAAACATTCAACAGAGAAAGCTAGGACGGTCATTGTCTGCACACAGTGTCAAAATCTATACTTGGACCAAAGGAAGGCTTTTTCATGCTTCTGAGCTCCATGCCGGGGTGGGGGTGGGGCTTTGCCCTTCCTCCATGGGTCTGAGGCTCTGGGGTCCTGACATACATTTCCTCTGGTCAGGACTTCACTCAGCGCTTTCTCCATTCCCTTATCTTGCTGTGGGAAGATGCTGCAGTTTCCACCTTGCACTCAAGGAAACCTGCCCCCAGGTCCTGGGGCAGTAAGGAGCGCAGATGGGATTCAAGCCCCAGCAACACATCTGCCTGCCCCACACAGTTCTCTCACACCAACCTAGCTTCCTATTCTCTGTTCTGCTTTCTCTTTTAATTTCAACACAGCATGCGGGGAGGGCACTACAGCTCAGTGGTAGAGAATGGTCTAGCAAGGGCAAGACCCTAGGGTTCTGTCCTAGCACTGCAACTCCCCACCCCCAGCTCCCAGGCCCCTATATGATAAAGAAGGCACCCCCACATCATTTGATTTGAGGGACAGGTATTTAAAGGGGACATGGGGTGTCACTTCTGTTCATTCACAGATGGCACTGCTGCAAGAAACTCCACAGAGCCTAGATAGCCGATCTCTGCTGTGCTGAGAACTATGAAAACTTTAGACCTAAGGGACTGTCCTGTGTCAGCTCTGTCGCCTCAGCTATCAACTGCTGCCCTCCAGAATTTCCTTGTAGCCTGGTGTACAAAGGTACACCAGGAAAAAGTTATCCAAGCCTTAGAACTGGAGTTAACATGTAGGTGCTGGAATTGAACCCAGGTCCTCTGCAAGACCAACAAGTACTCTTAACCCCCGAGCCATCCCTCCAGACCCGGGAATATATTAATGGGATAAAATGCGATCTACCCAGATTACGCAAGCCGACTTGTTTCAAACCCTACCATAGAGAGGAAGAGAAAGAGGAGGAAGGAGAGGAGGAAGAAGAAGAGATAGAGGTGGAGGAAGAGAAGGAAGAGGAAGAGGAGAACACAATGAAGGTTTAGGGGTTTAGCTTACCAGTAGTGTTTGCCTAGGATGCATGAGGCCCTGGGTTTTCTCTTCAGCACCATAAAACAACAAAGAGAAGGAGCAGTGACTCAGTAGCTCCTTGTATAGATACTCCAAGCCCCAAAGGACTAATTCCTGACTTCCAGCTGCAAGGTGAGAAAGTGTGGGGCAAGAGGGGGCTTCTGGGATGGGAGGAACCCACTGGCTTCAGCTCATTCCTTTTCCAAGCCTCAACTCACTGAAGAACACCCAGAGCCTCCCCGTGGCCTGGTTGTCTAAATAACTGTGGTTCAACCAAGCAGTCTAGGAATACTAGATGTAGCCACTTTCAAATGTGTAATCTTGCCCCTTGGTATTGGGGGCTCCCTGACCCGGAGGATACCGAAATCTACAGATGCTCAAAAGTGCATCATATAAAGCAGCGTGGTGTTTGTGTATGACCTGTGTGATTCTATAGAGCTCAGCCTTCCTTTTCCAGGTGGCTTATAATGTGGAAGGCAGTGTAAATACCGTGGAGATGGCTTGAGATATAGAAGGTACGAAGAAACGACACAGAAAAGGCCTCTGTCTGAATGTTCAGTACAGACAGTCATTTTTACTCAGTTTTTTTTTTTCTGTCGTTGGTTGAGTCCATGGATGTTGACTCAACATGGAATGTTGTACCTTTGTTTTCATTCCCTGTGGTTGCCTCAGTACTCTTGAAGGGAAATGGGCAAAGGTAGCAAGATAAGCTCATCTCAACTGACTTAGAATCTCCAGCTGTTAGGACAGGGAACTAATCCCAGAGAGGGGATTTCCTCTACCAGTGCTTCACAGCAGCAGGAGGACGGGAAGCTGGGAAGTGGTCTGTGTAAGCTTGGTGTCGGAACTCCGTATCTGTTCTGTCTCACCAGGATATTGGGAGGGATGGGTCTTGTCTTTCGTGCTGTTGGCGAGAAGCCCCATGAGGGTGGTGGCCAGCCCAGAGTTGACCCACAGCAAGGGTCATATTGCCTCCAAATGTGAGTTCAAGTAGTGACAGTGTTACCCCTAAGTGGCCTTAAGAAAAGCCATGCTTAAATGGTGAACCAGCAATCCTTGGTCCTTGTAGGCTGTAAGGATGGCACTGTTATCTCAGTAACAGTGTGTGTTTGCTCATGTAGTTGGCAGAGGTATTGGTGCTCTCTTAGCCAGGCAGTGGTGTTTCCTGTACTGCACACATGTGCAGCACCGAGAACCTCCCTTTTCAGAGGCTGAGATGTCTGTCTTCCCCTTGCCTGGCCCCGGGAGAGATCTGGCACTGGGAATGGGAGTTCTGTCCTATTTGCACATGGTAGAAAGGGGAGCCTTACTCAGCCATGATTTTTCTATGTGACATCAGTTTTTCTTTACCTAAAAAGAGTGCTTGTATTTCTTTTGAGACAGGGTTTTTATTTTATTGTTCAGACTGGCCTCTCAAGTAATAGGTCCAGCATGGGCCACTGTGCCTGACACAGAGTCTGGATTTTTGGCTTTCAAACTTTACAAGCAATAAAATCCCTTTTTTGGGAGTGGGGGTATGGGAGGCAGAGGCAGGTGGATCTCTGTGAATTTGAGCCCAGCCTGGTCTCCATAGAGAGTTCTAGGATAACAAGAGCTACACAAAGAGATCCTGTCTTAATAAAATAAAATAACGTGTTAGTACTTCAGCACATAAACCAGGCAAGAGCAGAGTTGTTCTGATTCTGTGATGAGGAACCCAGGACCCCCCCACCTCCTAGCTGCCCCTTCTCCAGGTCACCATATTCCTATCCTTGTAGACATGTAGACCAATGTGCACTTCAGAGTCCACAGGTTCCTTCAGGCTTAAACTAGAGTGAATATTTTCGTGATCATGAATGCTCGCCCTCAGCTCCCACCGAGTTCTGGCTGTCCTAGGCAAGCCTAGCAAATGTGCACTTTTGTGAGGACTATCCTCAACCCGAGGACATCAGGTGGCCCTCCCAGAGCTGACACCTTGGCTTGTCTCTGCTAGGCCCTAACAGAAATCACCTCCTTCCCAATAGAGGGGCCCAACACAGTATAACTCCTTAGATTTCTACCCCCCGGAAAATGGGTCTGGGGTGAGTGTAGGGCACCTTGAACCCTCTTTCTACCTAGCTGCAGCCCTGCCCAGCCGTGTATGTTTCCAAGAGGAGGGTGGTGAGACGGTGGGAACCTGGAGGTGACCTGCTTTTGTGGCTTCTCAGGAGAAGGCCATCAGCATCTGGGAGTCGAAAGATTTCTTCTTTGAACTTGAGCCTCTTCCCGGAGCCGTGGAAGCTGTGAAGCAGATGGCCAATCTGCAGAAGTAAGTATGTCTCCCTGCCTTGGGACCCAGGCCAGGCCTGCACCTGTATCTTGCTTGCTGTCTTGCCCTTCCCTTCTCAGCCCTTCTCAGTCTTCTGACGGCTGGAGTGTGAGCAAAGGTCAGGGGTGTCATTTTGTCCTGATAAACAGAGCTTGTGTGGGCTGAAGCCCTCACTCCATACCCACCCTCTGCGGTCCTCTGAAGCCTGTCGGAACTTGGGCAGTGTGCTTCCCTGAGATCTGTTACAAGCGCAGCCTTATTGACTTGTACCTTATACCTTGAAGCTCGTCCATTTCAAGTGTAGAGTTCAGGGGCTGTCAGAACACTTGCAAGGCTATTGAGCCATTGCTGCTGTCAGTTTCAGAATTTTTTCATCATCCCTAAAAGAAAATGTCAAACCTATTAGCACACTACTCGTTCCTGGCCTTCTGTGGTTCCTAAGAACCACCGATCCACTCTCTGCCATTATGACAGTTCATGTAAATGCTACCATCTAGCATGTGGTCTGGCTTCTTAAACTTAATGCTTTTAAGGTTTATTTATTTTTTAGTACCCGTCAATACTCACTCTTTTACTCTATAAGTGTATGTGACTAGGGATGGATTTTTGTGTGACTTAAGTATGATAGGCCAAGTGCTGTAACCATTGAGCTGAGTACCCCCAACCACGTACTTATGCTTTTGACAATGGCATAATCAATTGTACAGATAGACTACATTTTGTGTGTGTCCATTTATTACTCGGTGGACATTTGGACTGTTTCTATCTTTTGACTTTGTAAGTAGGACTGCTATGAACATTTGTGCTAACATTTGTTTGAACACCTGCTGTTAATTCTTTGGGGCCTATACCTTGGAGTAAAACTGAAGTTGTAGGTAATTCTATATTTAATGGTTTAAAGGACCATCATGCTGTTTCCCATTAACTTCAGAAAGACTATAGTTTTTTGACATGTTTTTCAACACTTGTTATTGTCTTTTATTTTCCGGCCACCTTGGTGGTGGATTTTAACTATGGTCTCTCGTTGTGCTTTTTCTTTTATTTTTGTATATGGGTATTTTTAGCTGCATGCATGTCTGTGCCCCACATGCATGCCTGGTGCCTGAAGAAGCCAAAAGAAAGTGTCAGGTCCCCTGGAACTAGGGTTACAGGTGGTTCTGAGCCACCATGTGAGTTCTGTGAGTAGAACCCGGACCCTCTAGAAGATCAAGCAGTGTTTCTAACTACCAGGCCACCTCTCCAGCCCCTTAACTTTGGGTCTTATTTTTAGATCATCATATGTATGTGTGTATGTATGTGTGTATGTTTGTACTGCTGAGAACTGAACAAAGGTTTTGTACATAACCTAGGCGTCTTAGTTACTTTTCTACTGCTCTGAAGAGGCACCATGGCCAGGACAACTCATAAATGAAAACATTTAGGTGGAGGTTTGCATACAGTTTCGGAGAGTTAGTCTATGACCATCGTGGTGGGAAACATGGCGGGCCGCCAAGCAAGCGTGGCACTGGAGGAGGAGTGGGGAACTCTATGTTATCTGCAAGACGAAGGCAGAGAGATTGGAATTTGCCCTGATTCAACTTCAGAGACACTTCCAGTGACACCTCCTCCAACAAGGTCATGCCTTCTAATCCTTAACAAGCAGTCAACCAGCTGGGACCCAAACATTAAATAGATGAGCCTTGGCCGGGCGGGCGGTGGTGGCGCACACCTTTCCTCCCAGTGGGGAGTGTCTGCACCTCATCTGTCACATAAGGGACCAGAGCTTCCCTAGTGGTTGGTGCCCACAGGGCCTTGCAGGCCACTCTTGTGGATGCTAAAGGAAAGCGATGCCAGCACCTATGCTTTTCAGAATCCCCCTCATTGCATCAGTCTGTGTGTGCCAAACGTTACAGCCACACTGCTATATCCGGGAGCAGGGCTTTTTTATCAGGGTCTGCATCTGGACTGCTCAGGATCACGTCCCAGCGAGCTCTCAGTCTTCCTGAAGTTCTGTTTCTTAAACTGTTTAAACTGCAGCTAATAAGAAATTAGCCACAGGATCACACTGTGGCTCCTGGCATAGAGTAAGGTGCTCAGTAAAAGCAGCAGCAGCAGCAGCAGCTCTTACCCACGGGAGTTAGTAGATGTGCACACAGAGGTTTCAAGAGGGACTGCTGCATTCGTACTGCAGTGTGGCTGAGCCCCGGAGCCATCATGCCGAGGGGAGGAATCCAGACACAGAAGCCACACACTGTATGATCGCAGTTACAGGAAATGTCCAACGACTGGCTGACCATCGAGACAAGATGCAGATCAGTTTTCTGCAGGGGCCAGGCAAGGTGGGGATAGGTACTGACTGCTTAGTAGGGTTTCTTTTGTGGATGATGGAACTATTCTAAAAATTAAGTTTCAGTTGTGTTTGATAAAACACTACAGATATATTAAAATGTATTCAATTATATACTTTAAATGGGTCAGTGTTATATGGGTTACCAGACAGGAGTGGTGACATACACCTTCAATCCCAGCCCTCACGAGGCAGAGGTAGGTGAATTTCTGTGAGTTCAAGGCCAGTCTGGTTTATGTAGCAAGCTCCTGGCCAGAGCTGCATGGTGACACCCTGTCTCGAAAACAAAACAAAGCAAACAACACCAAACCTAAAACAAAGCAAAACACTTTAAAATTGGTTTGCTTGGTCTTTAAGAAGATACACGCAGCTGATGTGTTTATTTAACACTGGGGATGAATAGTTCACTGAGTGCAAGAAGTCAGACAGAAAACACACCCCAGACGCTCTAGGGCATATAAAGCAATCCTTAGCTGGAGAAAGCAGCTCGGTGGTTGCTGGGACTCTGGGGTGAGGAGGTCAGGCAGGGGCAGGTGGGGGAGAGTGTGCTCTACTCTTGACGATGGAGATCTGCTTTTGTGGCGCATGTGTACCACAGCTTATCAAAATTTCCTGCTTTAATAACTGCTGTTTTCAAAGAGTTTTATATTTTATGCTTATGTGTGCTTACCTGCATGTATGTATATGCACCACATGCATCCTTGCATGGCAATTGCATCCCAGTAAAGCTGTTTGGAAAATGATTGCTTCGAGCCAGATAGCGCCTCTGTAGATCCGTCTAGTCAGAAGGCTGAGGCAGAGGGATTAGATGAATAGATTCATGGCCAGCCAGGGCAACATAGCAAGACCCTGTCCTGTGCCTTCTTAGCATAAAGATTTAGTTTAGGTGAATGGAGCGGTCAGGATTGACCAGACTGTCTGTTCTGAGGCTGAAGAGTTGAACACAGGCAAAGCTTGGGACTGAGATCTGGCCAAAGTCATTCTGAGCTGTAGGGGTAGGCAGCATGTGGTGGCGGAAGAGAGGTAGGGAGGTTGAAGGTTGTATGTCCTGAACCTGAAAAGTCAGGCTTTGGAAGGAGCAGCAGAGAAGAGGGAAGACAGCTCGCTTACTGGTCTTCCATCTAAGGTTTGGGGGTGTGTGACGAAAAGCCATTCTGAGGCTAGACTTTCATGTGAGGCAGCTTCCACAGAGGCTGGGGCAGATGCTGCCAACCATGTTGTCTCTCTGCAACTCGTCTTTTCCTGAACACTGAGCAGATACAAGCAAAACTACCCAGAGACCACAGCCAGGCTTCCATAGATCATTCCAGGGACTAATTTGCCATAGAGTTCAAGAAACACCACTCTCACAGCTCAGCTTGATGGGCTAGCTCATACAGAGTAGAACACAATGCTGTTACTGTTTGAAATGGGGGGTGGTGGTGGTGATTGGAAATCTATCCTGTGGGTGTGGGGAGGAGCAGGCACCCGGGAAGTCCTTCTTGGTCAGGGTCAGCAACCAGAGCTGTGACATGCATTTATCATGCAAAACTCATGCCCCTCTTGAGGCTCCATGCCAGAGAACTTGTCTCTGTGGAGCCTGCAGCCTGGGGATGGGAGATCAAATCCTTTCCTTATCCCTTTCAGTCAGCTGGGGATGATGCTCTCTTTCAGTTGTCTATAGGCTCTGCAGTATTTTTTTTTTTCCTTTATTCTTTTCCTCCTCCCTTTTTGGTGCTGGAAATGGAACCCAAGGCCTTGTCTATTGGATAAACCTTCTCTACCATTAAGCCTCCAGCCCTCTGCATCTGTTCAGTGCTGTGCTTGTTGGCAAATGCCCATTTCTCTCCTCGTTTTCTTACTCAGCTAGAGTGTATGTGATTAGCCCAACTAACCTTTTGGGTCTAGTCCTGCAAATATTGCCCCACTTCAGAGTTGGTTGCCTGTGATCAGGGCAGATCATTTGCAGCTATCCAAGACCGTTGAGTAGGGTAGGAGTTGTGCATTGTAGCCTCTTGTGTGGGAAGACACAGAACCCTGGGCTTTCCCATGACAGGCGCAGGCTCAGTCCCTGGCAGGCTCGGCTCACAGCGGTGGGTGGTGTGCAGCAGCATGGACACAGCTGCAGGGCTCACTGTCCTTTCTCTTCTGGCAGCACTGATGTCTTCATCTGTACAAGCCCCATCAAGATGTTCAAGTACTGTCCCTATGAGAAGGTAAGGAGTCCATCCCAGGCAAGGGCTGCTGTGTGGTGCAGGGCCTCGTCTGGTGCTCCATGTGCTGGATGGGCTTGTTCCAACGCGGGCTGGGTGGGAAGGGCACTTGCCACATTTGTCACATGCACCTGGCCCAGTAAAGGCTGGTAAGGGAGGCAACAGGGATCAGAGAGAGGACCATGCCCAGGGAGGGGCTAGAAGCTCAAGGACATCCTGCATGAACAGCCCCCGCCTCCCACTCATTCTCACACTCACCTCTGTGGTACTGGGAATGGAACTCAGCATCATGCATGCCAGGCAAGTGCCCTGGCACATAGCTGCATCCGCAGGCTTACACAAAAAGTCTCACCAAGAGCTGGGCATAGTGGCGAATGTCTGTAACCCCAACTCTCAGTAGGCAGAGACAGGGATTGCAAATTCTAGGCAAGCCTGTGCTACATAGTGAACTCAAGGCTAGCTTGCGCTACAGTGAGATCTGTTGTGCCACCTACCAATCCCAACAACAACAAAACAGAAAGAAAGTCTAAGCAAGGAAATGTAAGTTGTTTCTCTGTTGCTCTTTTGCCTTTACTGAAAGAAGTAGAGATCTTACAGCCGGGAGCTTTTTGTACTGTAGAGGCTGCCACTTGTGTTCTGTGTGGGGAGGATAGGGCCACCATACCTTGCAGGTCTCCCAGACACTAAGGAGGCTGGGTTCCCAGTCAGGTTTCGACAACTCAGGCTTCAGATCGTCACGCTGAGGCTTCTGAGTATGGCCACGTTTCTCTCTTCCCACACAACACTGTCCTCAGCCTGGGGTTGTTACATGTCTTGCTTAGGGAGGATCTCACACCCACAACAGCTACTGTGGGTTGTGTGACCAGTTGCCGTGCGAGCTGGGGTCATCCCGACCCCTTTGACCTCTCAAGACTGAGTTAATTTCAGCACAAGGGAGTAGGTGTTGGATCCACAGCTCCTGGGAGTGAAGGATGGGTCCCCACTTTGTACCAGAGCACCCATCTCCCAAGGATGCCCTGGACTGGTGAGGTCAACCTCCCGTGAAGACTGGTTAGAAATAGACATTTTCAGTAACACTGACCTTTTGAGTCAGAGACTCTTGAGTGCCAGTGTGGTCTTGGCCAGCTTGCCAGATGACTCTGCTGGGCCCCTGTACTTGAGCCATGAAGGTCAGGTGACAGCTTCAACTTTAGCTGGCTCAAACAATTGGACACCTGGCCAGAACAGGTGCCCTGGGTGACTGTCAAAATCTGCAGGCAGCTGAGTTCCACATAGAAACTAGCATGGCGTGTACACATCTTCCCCGGAGCCTGAGTACTTAACAGCCATCTCAGGTGACTGTAACATCAGATGCAGTACAAATGCCTTTGCTGCGGTTGCTCGACAGTTTTGTGTAGAGAATGATGATTGGAAGGTCCGCACTCGGTCAGTTCAGCAGCAGTTCGTGGTTTCTGTTGGTTGTGGTGAGCCTGGCTATATATTGGCTCTACTGGTGTGGTCTATCCTGCTGCCTCCCCCTCTTCCCTCCCCTCCATGACTAGTAAAACAGGCCACCCTTCCTGTGGGTTCTCTTTCTGAAACAGAAACCTCTGTGTAGAGTTAATGTTATCTCTGAAACTTGATAAGGTGGATCACATCAGCCCCATGGTAATTAGCTCCCTATAAAAAGTAAGCCTGGCCTCCCCTCAAAACCTGCCTGTTTCTGCATCCAAGCCGTCCCTCCCTCCATGACTTGTAGCTCAAATGTGAAGTGTCCTCCATGGACTCATGTGAGCCCTTAGCCCCTAGTTTGTGGTGCTGTGCTGCAGGCCAGCCTTGGCCTCTCTCAACCCTCCGGAGAAACAGGGTCTTGGTCAGGTCGGCAAGACATCAGCGAAGAAAAAAATAACAGACACGACACAAGGAAGTGCAGGATCTGAATGTATTTCTCAAAATGGCATCAGACTTATACAGTCATTACAAAAGAGAAAAGGAAAATCTGGGAGCTCAGCGGTCAAGGTACATCTGAGGCCATCTAAAACACACTGGATCTAAAACAGCAGCCGTCTCCTCTGGACCGGTGCAGCACCCTAGGGCTCCGACCATGCTTGGGCCTGTGCAGGCAGCCAGAATCCTGGGGAGGCTGCAGGTGAACCAGCCAGGAGGGTAGAATCTCGAATGCTCTGAAGTACTCTGTGTTCTCTCTCTCTCTCTCTCTCTCTCTCTCTCTCTCTCTCTCTCTCTCT
>NW_022196911.1:55069820-55075365 GCF_008632895.1 Mastomys coucha
CCTCCCCCTCCCTCCCTCTCTCCCTCTCTCTCTCTCTCTCTCTGCCCTACCCCCCTCATTATCTCTTTAACAATGCCAGAGGCAATTACTCTAACATTGCCTGCGAAATTCCAAGCCAGGGTTTGACTAGGATGTTGGAACATTGGTGGAGGTCAGAGAGCAATGTTTATCTTGGGGGATACCTAGCATTTGAGACTACAGCAAGGACATATCTGGGCTACCTCTGAGTTAGGGGTTGCAGGAGAAGGCTTCCTAGAAGCTTTTTGCCTCATAAACTGCTGTCACGCAAAGTGTGTGTGACAGTGCTGGTGTGGGAGGTTGGGGGATCTTTAAAAGATGGGGCCTGGCTGGGGATAGTGAATTACTGGGGGGCAGGTTTATGGGCCAGAAGCCCCTCTTCCAACCTGAGATTCTCTATCTCTGTTTCCTGGCCCACCCAGATATGAGCAAACTTCCCCAGGCCTTCCCTCCCATAATAGATCTGTCCCCTCAAACCATGAGCTAGGACCAATCCTTTCTTCCTTAAGTTTGTTCTTTCGGCACTGACAAAGTAACCAGTGGGGTTGGTAACAACCCTCTCTGTGTGCTCTGTTAATGGCTCCATGTTAGCTGACTACCACATCTAACCTCTGTTCACCCTCTGCCATGTCCTGCTCTGTCTCAGACCTGGTTTCTTGTATAATGCCACTGCCCAGAAAGGCTCTGTTTCTTTGTTTCTGGATTATTTTCTGTCTTTTACCAGACTGTGGTCTGTGCTATCATCCTCCCCAGGGAAGAGCTAGGCATCCAGGGAACACTTGAGTAGATACATTGTTCAACAGAGAACTATCAAAAACATCTTAAAGTTATTGGGGGGGGATTTCTTATATAAGTACTGTATTTACATCATTTTTACCCATTCTCTCTCTCCAACTCCTCCCTGCCCTCCCTCCCTCTCAAATTCTCGAGCTCTTCTTTAATTATTTATTCTCTGTGTGGGTCTCTCTCCATATCTGTCTCTGTCTCTCCCTCCCTCCCTCCCTCCCTCTCCTTAGTCTGTTTAGTGTCTCTTGTATATACATGTGCTTAGAGCCAGCCTCTTGGATAACCTATGAGAGAGCTCATCCCTGGAGAAAAGCCATCCCCCCACTCTCAGCAGCCGTCCATTCTCAGTAGCTCTTCATCTAGGCCTGGGGCCTTGTAAAAATCCCCCCCCCCACATTAATGTGCCAGCTGGTGTTCTCATCACGTAGGTCTCAACTAGGTAATCCTACTCTCGAGGTTCATGGGTAAACCTTTGTCCTATCTTGAAGACACTATCTTAAAGCAGGCATGTGGTCTTTTGGTTCTTGCAATCTTTCTGGCTCCTCTTCTGTTGTTTTTCCTGAGCCTTAGAGGTAGGGGTTGTGTCATAGATGTAGCAATTGGAGTTGTACGCCCCATTGTATGTTTCCATTTTGACCAGTTGTGCCTCTCTCTAATAGTCACCGTCTGCTACAAAAATGAGCTCCTTTGTGAGGGGTGAGAGCCACAGGTATGGGCATGTAGATACAAACTTAGAGTGCAGTAAGACATATGGTTTAGGAAGATGGCAGTGATAGATCCTTCTCGAGGGTCTGTGGTCCACGTGTAGCCACAGGTAGTAGGCTAGGCCTGTGGCACCTGCCATGAGTTCCCTCCTGCTGAGTAAGCATTAAGTCCGTGAGACAGCTATTGTTTATCCCCATCGTGAAAGTGCTACTGCTGAACTAGAGATGTCTTCTCAGGCTTCATTGAGTTCATAGACTTTACACCTGGGAAGGGCTACGTATTGATGTTCTCCCTTGGCAGCTGTGCAGCACCTTTGCAATACTAGGAGAACTCGTTCTCATTGAAGAGGCGTCCAGGTCAGTTCCAACTGGGTTCCTCCAGGAATGTGGCATCCTCAGCAGTCACACTGTGCACCCAACCCCGCTTAAACTCTTACCCCACAGTCTTCCCCCTTCTCTACTTTGATATTGCATGCTGGACATATTTGAAGCCAACAGCCCTCTATTTGTTCGGAGATGAAGTGACCAAGTCTTTGACTGGCTTTTCATCGGGTTGTTGTGTTTCAAGTTATGAGAGTCCTTTCTGTGTCCTAGAGTCAAGCTCTTCATCGGGTGATGTGTTCTGCAGGTGTTTTTTCTAGTCTGTGGCTTTTCATCTTCTTAGGTTTTTAAAAATTGCTGCTTTTAAAAAACGTTTACTTATTTTTTATTTGTTTGTGTGTGTCCACAGAGCCTTGTGCTACAGTGCGTGTGTGTTGATAAGATGACAGCTGTGAGAGTCAGTCTCCCCTTGCACTGTGGGCGTCCTGAGGGTCAAACTCAGGCTGTTAGCCTTGACTGCAAGTGCTTTTACCATCACCTTAGTAGGCAAAGACTTTAGGTTTTTAGGCAAGATTTCACTGTGTAGTTCCACTGGCCTAGAACTTGCAATTCTCATACTGCAGCCTTCCAAGTGCTAGGACTACAGGCGTGTACTACCATACCTATCTTAACGAAGTCTTAATTCTTATTTAATGTAACATATAGTCACGTATATTTGGTCACATTTTTCCCTTCCTCTCACCCTCCACCCCCACAGTCCATCCATTTCATGTAATACACTGTTCTCACCTTTCTAATCTATCAGATTTAGCATATCTGGTCTTATGTTGACATTCATGATACATTTGGATTGGAGTTTTGTGCAAGGTGATAGATGCAGGTCTATTTCTATTCTATTCTATTCTACTTGTGTTGGCCAACTATTCCTGAGCATACAGCCTGCCCTGGGATGTAGCTAATTCTACATTTAAAGAAAATAGATTTTTTTTTTTTTACTTCTGTCAATACCTCTCAGTTGCAAAAAGTTTTCTTGGTTAGGGGTGGGACTCTGACCACTTCCCCCTCTCAATGCTGTGATTTTTGACTAGTTGGAACTTGTACAGGTCTTGTGGGTGGGTGTACAGGTCTTAGTTAAGGTTTCTACTGCGATGACCAAAAGCAACTTGGGCAGGAAAGGGTTTGTTTGGCTTATATATCCTGAATCATGATCCACATAAGGAAGCCAAGGTAGGGACTCAGACCCAGCAGGAACCTGGAGGTAGGAGCTGATGCAGAGGCCATGAAGGAGTACTGCTTACTGGCTTGGTCCTCATGACTTGGTCTGCCTGCTCTCTACAGAACTCAGGTTCCAGGGGTGTTACAACCTACAGGGAATGGGCTGGGCCTCCCTCCATCAATCACTAGTTAAGAAAATGTTCTACAAGCTTGCCTACAGCCTGATCATATGAAGGCATTTTCTCAATTGAGGTTCTCTCATCTCAGATTAACGTAACAGTAGCCAGGACAAGGGTACTGTCACAGTCTCTGTGTGGTCATCTGTGTGTTAGCTCTGTTATATCTGGAAAACACTATTTGGAGTTTCCCACCACCTCTGGATCTTAAAATCTTCCATATTCCTCTGCAGCATAGATACTTGCGCCTTGAAGGGAGAAGTTGGATTAAAACATCCCATTTAGGGCTGACTGACAAAAAGTCTGACTTTTGGCACAATATCTAGTTATGGGTCTTTGTGTTAATTACAGTCTACTCCAAGAAAAAGCTTTGCTATGAGGACTAAGCAGTGCATCAATCTACAGTTTTAGCTGTATGCCATTAGGAGTTGTTTTATTGTTGTGTTCATTTAGCAGAGTAGCTGTAGATTTCCCCTTGGGGCCCATGACCTATCGAGTCAAATTCTTGGCCTCATTAACCATCTCAGGTATGGGTTCCACCCCATGGAGCAGACCTTATAGGCAAGCGGAAGCTGGTTAGTTACTGCCATAACGTTTATGCCATTGTAGCAGCAGTGGGTAGAGCTTGTAGCAGGTTGCTGTTGTAACTCTCAGGATTTGTAGCTATGTGAGGTTGACTATTACTCTTCTCCTCAGGCAGTATGCATGTTACCTTCTAGCACTGTAAATACTCGTCAGCAGCAGGGAAGCTCCTAGTTGAGCATCAGCTTCAATCTCCCCATGTTGGATGACACAGTGTGTGATGTCTTGAGGGTTAGGGCCTTCCCATCAGGATTTCCAGATACTAACCCTCTGACATTTATATAGCTGATAAAGATTTTTTTTTCCGTTCTGTAAGCTGTCTCTTTGCTCGATCGATGGTGTCCTTTGGTGTAAGAAGCTTTTTATCTTTTAATTGAGCTGTTTTTGTGATGTCCAGTTTTTGAGTACTTTATATATTTTAGATATTAGCCCTCTATCAGATGTATAGTTGGTAAAAATCTTTTCCCATTAGGTAGCCTGTTGCTTTTTCTGAATGACGATGTCCTTTGCCATACAGAGGCTCCTCAGTTTCATGAGGTCCTGTTTATTAATCGTCAATCTTGGGGTCTGTGCTGATGGTGTTCTGTTTCAGAATTCTTTTCCTGTGCTAATGAGTTCAAGGCTATTCCCTCCATTCTCATCTGTCAGATTTAGGGCATCTGGTCTTATGCTGAGGTCTTTGATGTGTGTGGATTGGAGTTTTCTGCACGATGGTAGGTATGAGTCTGTCTCTATTCTTGTACATGATGCTCTTCGGCATTAACTTTTTTTGAAGTGCAGAAGTTTTATACGTCTTTAGCTGTCATATGTAGGTTATGCCCCACTTTGATTTAATTTTTTTATATGGTGGAATATTTGTAAAAGCAAAGGCTCTGATTTGTTGGCAGGTGTATGTATGCTTCTAGTTCTTTCTCTCTTGGAAAAGTAGTCTGGGATTTTTTTTTTTTTTTGTACCCTGGTCTAATTCTTACACTCTAAATAGGTTCATTGATCCATGTCTCTCACTTTTGCACTGTCTTAAAAGTTTCCATAATAACTTCAAGATGGCAAGCTTTCCAACATTATTCTTTTAAAAATTTTAAAAGCCAGGTGTGGTGGCATATGCCTTTATCCCAACACTTGGGAGGCAGAGACAGGTAGATCTCCACCAGCTTGGTCTACACAGTGTATTCCAGGACAGACAGGAATACATAGAAAAACCCTGTCTCAAAAAATCCATGAAATAAAATAAAATAATAAACTATAGTTACATTTCTTCTTTTCCTTGTCCCTCCATTCTCTTCCATGTCCCCTCTTCCTCATTTCCTATCAAATTCATGGCTTCTTATTCTTTAATTAATACAACATGCTTATTCTGTTTAGTGTTGCTTGTATGTATATGTTTTTAGGGCTGAACACTTAGTATTAGGAAGCCAGTTAAGGGGCTGCTGCTAAAGTTCATTCTGAGGAGGACACAGAAGCAATGTCTGTCCTTCCCTTATGGTCCCAGTGGCAAACCAAGGCACAGCTCTGCTGATGTACACCCAGGCTCCAGCCCTTCTTCCAGCTGCTACATCCTTTTTGTCTCCTTCTCCTGCAGGGTCCCTGAGCCAGAGATGGGATGGCATAGATAACTAACAATATTTCTCCTTGCCTTTCTATCTGCTCCCCCATCTCCAGACCGTGGTTGTTTGGGGGTTGTTGGCATTTTTCCTACTATAAAACAGAAGTGAAGCTGGGCAGTGGTGGCACACGCCTTTAATC
>NW_022196911.1:55075375-55118685 GCF_008632895.1 Mastomys coucha
AAGAAGCAGGAAATGGAAAAACATTCAAGCACAGACGGACTGCAGTAATAACCCATGACAGAGAATGCAAATGTGGGGAAGCACTGTAGCTGGGACATCACTGAGTCCGTCAACAACACTGGCTTCCCACTGGAGCCACAGTTGCCTAAGTTCCCAGTGCTAGACGTGAATCTCCCCCTGTGATTGGCCTTGAGTCCATTCGGAAAGCTGGGTCTGCCTATAACCACGTGTCCACTGTTGTACTGGCTGACATTTCTCTATCACAAGGCATGCAGGAGCCACAGCTGTGGGCCTTTGGGCCATGCTTAATTCTCCCCAGCATTCTTAGTAGGGACTCTGGCACCTCGGGAGTTGCTCTCGGGGAGGGGAGACTTTGGACCCAGCCCCAGCTTTATTTCTCCAAGTCAGCAGCCAAAATGTGAAGCCTCTTCAGCAACAGGATGCTACCATTCAGGCCTGGAATGCAGGCCACTGTGGCATCGCCTTTATGGTCTTAGGGCTCCTAGGGCCTCTGTGGCCAACAACTCCTAGCGAGGTTACCTGTTCTTAACACCAGAGTTCCCAGTTGACTACCTTATGGCTTCTGGGTGTGTAGCCTTTAGCATTTACAGGCATGGGGCTTTGCAGACTCACCCTATCACCTGGGTGGGTGTCACTGTGCCTTACCCAACTGTAAAGCTCCTGAGAATTCCACAGCAGCACCTGGCGTTCTCCCCCTTTGTGCACTAATGTCCCATGCTGGCTTCTCCAGCTGCACTCACGTGTCTTTTAAATGAGTCTCCAAATCTGCAAAACACTGGAGGGTTACCCCTGCTCTCTGTCTTTATGCAATAAAACCTTTCTACACAGGATGGTCAGACCTGCCATCCCATAATGAGTAGTGAGACTATGGAGACAACCCTGGTGAAACATGTGAAAGTCAGTTGTCATCTGCTTTGAGCCATGTCAGGAGATCATGTGATCTCCTCAGGAGAACTAACTTCAATGTAAGGCCATGAGAAAGTCTCTCATGGATTGATTAAAGCTTTCTCCTAATTCCAGCAATCTCAGCACTGAATGTTCTCTGATTACCACGGTCTCTCCTGCTAGGCCACTGTGAAGACCCCTGTCTGCATGCTGGTTCTTGAGTTTTCTTTGTATCGAAGGCTGGACTCATGGTGTATCTTTTGTTGCTTCTACATCAATCCAATTCTCATCACTGCTTGACTCCTCCCTTGGGTATTAGATTTTAGGATTCCAGGAGGAGCTCTGCATCTCTGGTCGAATCTGGGTCCTCTGTCCTTTTAGCTATAAAAAACCAGGCCAGCCCTCAATTTCTGTCTCTTTTGTCTAATTTACTCAGTAAGTGGGAGGCTAGTGCCAGAGCCAGGCAGCCTCCCACCCTTTCTCCCTGCATCCCTCTCTTATATTTGAGATCTCTTACTACCTTATTACCAGAGATCTCTTATTACCCATGGCAGTGGCTGGGGCCTCCGCAGCTGCTGGCTGACACCTCCATCCCCCATGTGCTACTCCCAGCTTGTCTTATCTGCTCTGGATCTTTGATGGTTGTCCTGGTTGGTTTTTTGTTAACAAGACACACGCTAGAGTTATCTAAAAGAAGGGGACCCTCAATTGAGAAAATGCCTCCATTCAGATAGCCTAGCCTGATATTGGTCAATATAGTCTTGATGTTGGTGGCCAAGCTCACTGCGGGCAGTGTCACCCTAGCCTTACCTTCCAAGTAGCTGGGACTTCAGATCTCCATGATAAGTCTGGCTTAGTTAAAGGTTTTTTAATGTGTTAAATACATATAACATAGAAGTTTCTCTCTTAGCCATTTCACCCGTATAGTTCAGCCTGTTTCAGTTTATTCTTTGTAAAACATTTTTGTCTAATTACAATCTCCAGATGAATAGAAATATAAGTGATTTTTCATATTATATCATCTACTTTTAATAGTTCTAGTTTTTTATAGATTATCTGGGGGCTATTAAAGTTCAGTTATATATATATATGCATATATATATATATATATATACACACACACATACATACATACATATATACACATACATGGTATTAGTAGATGTTGGTGTTAGCCAGGGTCCCATCACTATAAAAAATACCCAAGAAAAATCAGTTTATAAAGAGAAAAGGTTTTTCTTTGTTCAGAGGTTTGATTGGTTGGTTCCCTTGCCTTAGGCTTGTTGTGAGGCAGCCTGTGGTCATGGCAGAAGCTATTTGAGAGTGATACCACTTCCCTCATAGCTAGAAAGCAAAAAAGGGGAAGAGAAGGGCCAGGGTTTCACAAACCCCTTTGAGGTCTTCAGTGACCCAAAGATCTCCCACAAGGTCCAGCCTCTCAAGTGCCACCATGGGAAAGAATCCCTGGCCTGGGAGTCCCCCTCTGAGGGACACTGTAGCAGCACCCTACATTAATTTAATCATGCCAACTATATCCTGAGGATGCACAATCTTAGGGAGTCCCAGAATTCAGTCATTGTCAGAACCATGAGTGGGAAGGACTTGGGGCCTCTGATGTGTGGTAAAACTCAGTGCTGGAATTCTTCCTGTGCCCATTGTATGCCAGATGCAGTGAGGGGCTTCCACACATATCTTCCCACCCATGAGATAGAAGATGCTTGAATTAGTCAGGGTTCTCTAAAGGAACAGAATTGATAGAATGAATATATGTATATGTATATATACACACATATACACATACATACACACATGTGCACATATATACATACATATATACATGTGTGTACATATGTATACATGTGTGTATATATGCATATATATATATATAATTTATTAGAGTAGCTTATAGGCTGTAGTCCAACAGTGGCTATCTCCTAATGGAAAGCCCAAGGATTCAGTAGTTGTTAATTTCCCAAGGCTAGATGTCTTAGCTGGCCTTCAGTATATGCTGAATCCCAAAGAAGTAGGCTGTAATGCCAGTGAAGGAATGGACTTGCTAGGGAGAGCAGTCAGGCAGAAGAGAGCAAGTCTCCTTCTTCTATGTCATACAGGCTGCCAGCAGAAGGTGTGACCCAGATGAAAGGTGGATCTGTCCACTTCAAATAATTTCATTAAGAAAAATCCCTCCCTCACAAGTATACCCAGCCACTTGGGTTTTAGTGTGGCTCTATTTTTTTTTTTTTGTAAGATTACTTGGGGCTATTAAAGTTTAGTTACAGTAACTGGGCATTAGTAGATGTTTGTATTAGCCAGGTTTCCATCTGTATAAAAAATCGGTTTATAAAGGTGTTCAAGTTGACAACCAAGAGTAACCATCCCAAGGCTCTAGTTACCACACGTGATCAAGCAGCTTTCCAAGGACAAACCGTGTGTCTAGTTAGAAACAGCTCTGGCTTTCCCAGCCAGGATGCAGTCAGCTCTGAACCCGAGCTCGCCCCAGCTCCAGGGCAGGAGAGTGCAGAGGTGGCAGCCATCACTGGCCCTCTTGGAACTTCACTTTCTTTTTCTATACAGGATCTGTGGGTCACTGTGCTGCTTGTTTTGTGCAGCTCTTCCTCTGTGGTTTGTAGCCAGGCCCTGCCAGAGAGGAGAGACCCAGAGACTGGGTGTGTGGGACCAGACATTTGTGGCAACTTGATATTGGTGCTGTATCCAAGCTCTGGACACTCACAGAGCCGCTGGCTACAATGGGTTAGAAATGAACAAAGTGGAGGGAGATATCCGCTCCCCCCTCCCTCCTCTGTGAATGGTTTGTGAGACAAGGTACTGACTCTGTGAAAAGGGACTGACTCTGTTCTGCCTCAGAACTCTTGTGCCAGTAAGCCTGGGCTGTGGCTCCTCTGCTTGGAAGAAGCCTGGGGTCTCCCAATTTCTTTAGCATGCCTCATAGCAGACAGGGCTGAGAGCTGCAGGAGTGGGAAGGATGTATGCAGCCAGGTTGTCATGAGGATAAGAAGGCAGAGGACATCAAGTACACGTACATTAGCATCCCTGGTTTATGTCTTATATTCTCACCTCTGTATCACCGCCAGCACCGGGGTCACCCGTGTCTTCTCCCTGGTGTGACCTCTGGTGGTGATTCAAACCCCACTCAGGTAAGCACTCCAGGGACTCAGCCCATTCACCACACATCTGCATTTTGACCTTGCTAAGCTATTTTATGAGACTAATGGGTTTCCCTGCAGTGGGGTTTCTTTCTGGGAAGATGGCCAGTAGGGCCTGCATGGCTTCACTGAGACCTTGGCCATAAAGCCTTCCCTGTCAGAGTGACCTCAGGCAGTCTGTCCAGAAAGGACTCTCTTCTTCATTGGCTCATTTGGTGATTTGGACAGGTATCCAAAGAACCAAGGTCCCCGTCCTAAAGGATGTCAGAGGCCACTGAGGCAGCTTGCAGGGATAACACGGCTGTGGTTGTGGTCATCATCTGGAAGGAGCGGGGCTGGGAAGGTAGAGGAGTGGGAAGCAGGAGTGAGATGTAGAGACTGCTTTAGGAACTTGCTGTGTCGGAAGTGTGTGTGTGTGTGTGTGTGTGTGTGTGTGTGTGCATCCTACATGCACGTGTGTGGTTAAAGGCCTGAAGAGGTAGAACCATCTGAAAATCAAGGTTGCCATCATGAGGCCTGGAGGCATGAGTGGGACAGGGTCAGGCCATGCAGCCCTGTCTCTATAGGCTCTGCTCTGTTCTCCAAGCCCTTCCTGTACTAGAGGTCACTTGGAGCCACATGTAGTCTGCTCCAAGTCACGTAGGCCACAGCTTGGATGAACCTGCCGAGGCTTTGCTGCAGGCTCATTAGTGACTGCACAGCCTTTCCCTCTGGAGGTCATTCCATAGGAGCTAGTGCGTGCTTACAACCTTCTTCCTCCAGCGTCTGGCTGCTGTTTGTCCTCCAGGTGGGGCCAGAGGAATCTGGGCAAAGGTTCCTGTTCCCTTCTGCTGGAAGTCGCCCCGACTAAAATCCATACCCGTCTTGGTCTGTGAATAGATCAGGGAGGATATAGAAGGATAACCAGGTGGCAAGATGCAGCCACACGCAGGGCAGAGTGGCACAGCTGTGAACCCCAGGTCCAGGGCCCGCTCATCCCTCTCCTGGTTCTCCTGACAGAATCAGACCCAGGTTAGTCAGGCCGTGTGTGCTGCCAGCCTCACTGGGGTGGTGAGGAGAGGAAGGCTGTTTCCCAGTGTCCAAAGCATTGTAGGAAAGGGATGGGCTGTTCAGGACCCCACAGCAGCAGAGGGAAGCGTGGCCGGCTAGATTGCATATTGTTCTGTCAGTGATAGCTGTTACTGGTCTGATTGTCGAGCTTTCTGTCTGTCAGTCCTGCAGGCACCTGTGCTTTTCCTGTGTGCCCAGAGACATCAGCTGTCTACAGCACCCCTCTAACCCTGCCAGCCATCCCCATACACACTTGCACTGGTGTGGCGACTTGTAACTCCTTGTAACTGTCCTCTCTCCCAGACTACTGCTAAGTTGCCCCCCCCCCCCAGTATATCAAACATGGTTTGAATGTACCTGCCTCCACTTTAATGCACCTGTCTCTCTTTTCCTAGCAGAGACACTGGGCAGATCCGCTGGTTGTCTCTCTTGTGATTCAGCCACCTTACGGAGTCACTTAGCCCCCAAGACTCAGTGGCAGCCAGCATGACAGACCTTGTTGGAACACTGAGAGCATAGTAGTCTATGTAGCTCTGGGGATGTCAACTCCTGTTCTGAGTTGTGACCTTTCTGTAGTCGAGGGGACAAGTGTGCAGGTACACGGCTCCCAAATGTCAAATTCCTGAGCACAGAGCTGGCCACGGATATCTGCCTCCTTTGCTCCCAGTGCTGGGGTCCTAGGCTGAGCCATCTCTCAGTGCCATCTGACACTGTCATCTCCTGTTACCTTCAGTATGCCTGGGTGGAGAAACACTTTGGCCCTGACTTTCTGGAGCAGATTGTGTTGACCAGAGACAAGACTGTGGTCTCTGCCGACCTTCTCATAGATGACCGGCCGGACATCACAGGTAAGTGGGCTATGACAGGGATGGGGAGTGGTGGGGGAAGGGTGGATAGCACTGGGTGCATTCTCCCTTTTCCTAAATCCCTCCTCCTGGGGTCTCCTCAGCCTGCCTCCCATCCTCGTCAGGTGTTTATCAGTACCTAGCAAGGAACTTCTTCCTAAAAGCTCTGTCTGCACTGAGGGACAGGGCACTACTGGAAGCCAGAATGTCTGGGCTCTATCCAGATTGACTTTAACCAGTTGGCCTTCCTGATGCAAGTCAAGACCCAACTTTGATTTTCAAACCCTTATGTTTAGTAGCTTCCAGCCCTCTTTTGCCCTGAGGTAGAAATCATAGTATGGTGTCTCTGACTGACAGTGGCTTGGGCATTGTATTTGTCCTTTTTTTTTTTTTCTTTGTTTTTTTTGGTTCCAGCTCATGACCCCTTCCCAGAAAATAAGCAAACCAGTAGCTTGGCTCACGTAGCTGACAAGGCAGGGCAGAGGGAGGGCCTTAGGCATGGTGACTTGAGAATTCCGTTAGTCAGTCCACACTGCTTCCTCCCTCCTGGAGTTGTTCTGCCTGGTTTTGCTACACCGGACAAAACCTCCTGCGAGTTTTTACGAGTTGTCTGGGGACATCAGTAGGAAAACACAGTTTCTATCTTAAAGCTTGCTGAATGCCAGGGGAATCGTGCCTACCTGCCCCCGCCCCTCTATCTGTGTGTATGGGGCCAGCCTCTTTCAACCAGTCTTCCAGAGGAGCTGATAGGTCAGTCACAGTACAGTGTAGAAGGGGAGTGGTACCAGTAAGGGCTATAGCCAGGGCTTCCCACTTGAGATAGCACAGGATGGGCACAGAAGTGGCTGGCAAGGCACAGCAGTGTGTGACGACAGAGCCTACTCAGCCTCACTCTGTGGACCGCTTCTCTCACCCTGTGCACAGTGCCTGTTTTGCCCTCTTTCCTTCTGTAGGACAGGCTAATGGAAGATCACTTTGTGGATAAAGAACCTGAATCAGCGGGTAGTGGTGGTACATGCCTTTAATCCCAGCACTTGGGAGGCAGAGACAGGCAGATTTCTGAGTTCGAGGCCAGCTTGGTTTACAGAGTGAGTTCCAGGACAGCCAGGGCTATACAGAGAAACCCTGTCTTAAAAAACCAAAAAAAAAAAAAAAAAAAAAAAAAAAAAAAAAAAAAAAAAAGAAAGAAAGAAAGAAAAAAGAAAAAAAAAAAAGAAACTGAGTCAGGTGAACACAACACCTACTCTTGGGACTCTTGGTTTGGTCCCAGCAAGCTACAGCTAGCCCCTAGTGTCTAGTCTGAGCTGCTGCTTCCCTCCACAGGGGCTGAGCCACACCCCAGCTGGGAGCACATTCTCTTTACCTCCTGCCACAACTACCACCTGCAGCTGCAGCCCCCTCGTCGCAGGCTGCACTCTTGGGCAGACAACTGGAAGGCCATCTTGGACAGCAAGCGGTTACGCTGAGGCCTGTACTATGGCTCTCTGGTGGTCCAGCGTGAGGCTCACAGCTCACGACTGGACCGCAAACAGCCCGCCGAGGGCTGTGCTGCAGTTCCTGGAACTTCCTGGAAGACCTCAGTGAACACTTTGGTCAGAACAACTGACACACTTCCCGTCTTCCCCTAGCCCAGCAAGGCCTTAACCTGATATTGGGACCCGGCTAGAAGAAAGGCATGTGTTCCCAGACAAGTTGGTCTGACCTCAGGCAGAGGCCCCACACCACTGCCTCTCACTGCGTGCAATAGGGGTGTTCTCTGAGACATGAGAGTACCCTGGTCTAGGATCTGCAAGGCGAGGAGTGCCAGGGCCAGATGACAGAGGTTCCCCTGGCAGGCATGTGCCCCTCTACCTCTACCATAGAATCTTGTCCAACTTACCTACTTAGTCTTTCTGGCTTTCTGTGGTCACCAGGCTCTTTTGGAGGCCAACAGTGACCCTCCCTATGGCCAGTGCTGCGGTCTCTTGATCTGGTATCCCTAGATCCCATTAGCGGCACAGAAAGGAGCCAGCAGGCTCAAATATTTGTTGATGACATGAGAAATAAAATGCTACTCACACATAGCCTGTGCTGTGGCCTTTTCTAGAACCTGCCCCAGGGTCCTCTAGTGTGCCATCTGCTTGTGATGTAAGCATATGGGAGTCCCACACACTGATGAACAGGACAGAGGTGGGCATAGCTCCCCCATGTGTATTTCGCATGGTACCATATGGGGATAAATTCAAGATGGCCTGGATGGTGGCATTGCTGGCAGCCTGATGGTTTCTTTTGGTCCCATTCATCTGAGGGAGGCACTGCTTCCCACTAGCAACTTCCCTCACACTTTATCCATTTTCTTCTCACCCTGCAGGTAGGCACAGGACCCTGTCCCCACTCTTCTCCGGAGGCCAAGTTTCTATAAGACCTAGAAACTGCTGTTACAGCTGCAGGCTTTGTTCCCTGTGAGTGGAACCTCTGGATGGTGATGCCAGACCAACCACCTCCCAACTGTCCTCTTAATAATCTGAAAAACAGTACCCTTGAAGGCCAGTTGCTAAACTGTGGCTTGAGATGGGCACAGTGACACATGCCTGGTTCCCAGCTCTTAGGTTGAGGGAGGAGTATTACTGTGAGCTCAAGATCAGCCTGGGCTACACAGTCAGTCTAGACTGGTTATATAGCAAAAACTCCATCTAAAAACATTTAAAGCAAGCTCCCCAGTTTGTTTCTGGGCCTTCACAATGAGCCTTCATGTTCTGCATTTCGGTACCTATGGCAGGTGATCTTCAGATTGCCTGGGGACTGGGTTAGGTAGAGAAAAGGACAGGACAGAGCCTTAGTTTCAGAACTGGCCAGGGGATCACATTTTCCATCCTTTAGTCATAAGCGCCCAGGCTTATGTCACCCGGGCTAGGTAGAGAGGTCTCCAATCAGACTTGAGAAGGATGGCCCAGGAACCTACTGCCTGTCCTGGGCTCCCCTTGACTTGGCCATATGTCGCTTTCCATAGTCCTGCCCCATTGTTGCCCCTTGGACTGGTTAGAGGCCCTGCCAGTGTCTTACTGCACACGTGTGACAGTTGTATCACTTGTATCACTGGCACAAGCAGGGCAGAGACTGGCAATGCCCTTTCCTGGGTCAGCTGGAAGAAAACCAGTCCCTAGAGAGTGGGCTTCCTACCTACTCCAGAGAGCCTTTGCTATCTTGACACACAAATCACTGTTAAGCCACAACCTGTCCTTTCTTGTTCATCCCCAAGATTACACTTTAATATGGACATGATAGTGTAAGATAGTTTCAAGCTTAAAAGCCCTACAGCCTTACAAATTCAGATGCTTTGAAGAAATTTCAAAGTCTCTTTTAAAATCCAAAGTCTCAACTGTGGAATCCTATAAAATAAAAATTAAGTTAAATATGTATTTTTTAAGAGGGAAGAATCAGGACATAGTCACAACCTGAACAAAGCGAAACAAAACTCCAACTTTAAAAATTCAGTATCCAACGTCTCTGTCAGTGTCCAAGACTCTCCTGCGCTCCTTCGAAGGCTTAGGACACTTTTCCAGCTCCACCCTCTACAGCACACACAGCTTGTCTTCTAGGCTCCAGTGGGTCCACTCCACTGCTGTTGCTGTTCTTGGTGGTTCTCCCATGGTGCTGACATCCCAGAATGCTGGGGTCTCCTGCTGCAACTGGGCTGCACTTTTACCAGTAGCCTCTACTGGGCTCTCTCCATGGTGCCAAGCCTCAACTTTCTCCATGACCTTTCAATCCAGGGGCTTCCACAGCTGCACCTTCACTAGTGGCCTCTCAAGTGTCAGGCTTCAATTGCTCTCCATGATCCCTTCATGCCTTCAAAACCAGTAGCACTTGGGAGACTATTACTCGTGACCAAGTTTCGCTGCCAGCGTGAGGTACAGCCCCAGGCTACCTCTGGAACACAGCATCGGTGTGCTGACTCTGAGAAAACACTTCCCAGAACATTTCACCTCAGCGCCGCCGCTGTCTCTTCTTAATCACTGCTAAGCTAATTTATCTCTGGTTGACCAATATCCATTGTTCCAGCAAAGCAAAGGTTCTACTTTAGTGCTTCTGATCTCTTGTCAGTCACAGCCAGTTCTTCAGCCCCAACTGACCAGACACCAGATTCTTCACACAAAAGGCCCAGTGGAGTCTTTGCTTCCCTCTGAAACTTCACAAGCCATCATACCCTCCTCTCCTGGTACCAGCTTGTCTTAGGGTCTATCTCTGTGATGAAACACAATGACTAAAGCAAGGTGGGGAGGAAAGGGTTTATCTGCGTGCATCCCATAGTCCATCCATGAAGGAAATCAGAAGAAATGCAACAGGGCAGGAACCTAGAGGCAGGAGCTGACACAGAGGCCTTGGAGGGGTGGCTCGCTCAGCCTGCTTTCTTAGAGATCCCAGGACCACCATTCCAGAGATGGCACCACACACAATGGGCTAGGCCCTCCCCCATTGATCACTAATTAAGAAAATGCCCTACAGATAGATCTTATGTGGACATTTTTCTGAATTGAGTTTCCCTCCTTTTATGTAACTCTAGCTTGTGTCGAGTTGACATAAAACTAGCCTCCATATCTGCTGAGGTCTGCAGCACTCTTTAGGTTTCTCCCTCCTACCTCCTGCTCAGGGATTTTGTGGCGTCTGGGGCCCTTCATGGAGTGGCCTAGCACCCAGTCTCTACTGGTTCTCCTGTTTGTACTAGGGTTGAAAGTTGCATTTGACCAACCCCGTGGTGATCCAGGAGGACCCGAAGGCTCTCGTCACCAGTTAGGGACACTCATAAAAGGCAGCCTTAGGCAAGTGCCTTCAGAGCCTAAGGCTCTGCTACCCTTCCAACAAATGGCGCCCCCTATCTGGGAGACTCCAGTAGGTATGAGGAGGCCCCAACTTCTTGTCTGTCCTCGCAGAAACACAGTGAGAGTTATGCGCTGGATCCTTCTGGAGGTGCCCCAGGAGTCTGAAAGCTGTCCCTGAAACACGGGCCTCAATGGCTGCATTCATTGCTGGGATTCTGTACCCAAGGAGCACAAGGATTAGTGCTGCCTCATCAGCGTGGTCGAGGAGGAACTGCCAGTGAGATTTCCTGAGTGTGGCTCATCAGACAAGCAGCCATCCAGCAACCATGGCTAAGGACAGGCAGGGGAAGTAGAAGCACCCACTCTCTTTCTCTGCCCAATGTTGTGCCTTCTTTTAAAAACTACTCTACAGGATAAAAACACATGGAAACCACATATACACGGCCTCCCCAGTGAATGTATCTGCTGTTTGAAAAAATCCTTGATTAGATCTGCTTGAATGTACAGATTGGGTTTCACACAAGGTCAGTAACCACCAAGCTACTCGCCACTTAATGAATGGCTGTCTGCACAGAGGACTTGTAGACCTAATGCCACCTCCAAGAATCTCTTAATTAGTACGACTGCTGGGCAAATTCTAGTGGTTCTCAACCTGTCGGTCGTGACCCCAGGCAACCTATCAGAAATTTACACTATGATTCATAACAGTAGCAAAATTACAGTTATGAAGTAGCCACAAAATAATTTTATGGTGTGGGGAGGGGTCAACCACAGCACGAGGAACTGTATTAAAGGAAGGTTGAGAACCACTGAGTGAAACAAATCTGACAGAGGACCTACAGTTTGTAGAGAGAGCCACTTGATGGCGCCAGAGGACTGGCTGTAGGACCTTGGAGCCCTTTGTGCCTCACTGGAGCCTGGAGTCATCCCTGGGAAGTCTCGGCTCCCAAGCACCAGCATTTCTCTCTGACCTCTGCACCTTCTGGGCTGAGTCTTGGGACCTCAGGCACTATTGTCTGAGCACTGGGATATGAGTCACGTCAGCTGATACCCCCACTGAGAAGAGCCTGGCACGATGGGATGTGTCAGCCTCCACACTCAGCATCATGCACAGGCTCCACCTCCAGCCTGTAGCCTCAGGTTTCCTTTCCCACTGATCCCAGGCCTATCCTGTCCTCAGGCCCTGCCAGTGGTCGTCCCCCAGAGCCCCAGCCTTATGACAACATACAGTCCTAACTCCACAGGACTCCAGGGGGAGAGGTGCTATCTTATGCAAGGAGAAGAGAGTCTAGGGAGGAGGGCAGAAGAGCCCAGTGCCTCCTGAGCATATGCTGTGCCGTGGTATCATAAGTTTCCCCAAGGGACTACGAAGCAAGGACAAGATCAAAAGAGGAGGAAAGGTTTATTTTTGGTTTATTAGGGACTCAGACCAAAGGTGTGTGTTTGTTTTTCTAGATAGGGTCTCTCTGTATAGCCCTGGCTGTCCTGGAACTCACTCTGTAGACCAGGCTGGCCTGGAACTCAGAAATCTGCCTGCCTCTGCCTCCCAAGTGCTGGGATTAAAGGCATGTGCCACCACCGCCTGGCCAGACCAAAGGTTTTAGCCCATGGTCTGTTGATCCTTTTGCTCTTGGGCCTGGGATGAAGAAGAGCATCGTGGTAGGATCACTCCATGGAGCAAAAGTGTTCACTTTGTGCCTTAGGCATGAAAAGACAGGTGAAAAGGAGAGATGAGGGTCCCTTTGAGTATCCCCCCCAATGACCTAACTCCCTTCCATGCCCTACAAGTCATTCCTGCCACATTACCAGCAGGACCACACCTTCAACCTTCGTCTTGGGGTGGGGGTGCTTTTACAATAATAGAAGCTAAGGCCCACACTGACAGACCGAGCTGAGCTTTCCCATCACCAAGCACACACAGCCAAGCAGAGAACACAAGTGTGCTATGTCTGTTGATTTTTTTCGCTGTTGTTTGTTGTTTTTGTTTTTCAGACAGGCTTTCCCTATGTAGGCCTGGATGTCCTGGGATTCGCTCTGTAGACCAGGCTGGGCTTGACCTCAGAGATCCGCCTGCTCTGAGCACAACACCCAGTACAATGTCTGTTTTGTGGGGGGTAGGAAGAAGGTGTGGGTACTCTGCTTGAAGAAGCAGGCAGCGATCCAGAGGCTGGTGACATCCAGGGACAATGAGCACAGGGTCTTTGGTGCTGTTGGTGGGATGCTGACTAGTCTACAAGTAGAGACAGCAGGAGCAATATGACACTCCTGCGTTCACGTATGGATGCTGGGAGTGAGATGTGGTCATCTAGGCACCACTGAGTTTATCCTATGGAAAAAAAGGATTGGACATCCCCAGAAGGTAAGAACCAAATCGGAAATGGAGCAACATTGGCAGATGCCAAGAAAGGAACAGAGGTACCTGCGCGCAGCTTACGGTAAGGCAAAGTGCAGGTCGCCAGTGGGAGCGAGAGGTAAGAGCCGAGGCCAGGGCAGGGGCCACAGATACTCGGAAGGAGAAAGAAGAGCAAAGCTGGCCCAGTTCCTTAGAGAAGACAACCCATGCCATCGGGGAGCGAGGGGCCCTCCCCTTTCTGGACCCCCTTTCTCCCTCCTTGGTCCCCCTTGGAAATCCTCCCTTGGGTGGGCTCTTTCCCCCATGCACTTTTCTTCCTGCAATTTGTTAGTAATTTGTCACCCATTCAAGGTCCTGGAGTGGGAAAACTCCCAGGAGCAAGAAGCAGCCCCTCTTACAGGGTCCTGTCTCTGCTTTCCTCGTAGGTTTAAAATTATCTAGACCCTCCTTTACCTCCTGCTAGGAACAATGCCAGCCGCAAGCACATTTCAACCAAACACATTCAGACCAAACAAGGGACTTAAGATAGTGGAGGCTTTTCTTGGGGGCGGGGAGAGCTTGCAGAGGAGAGATGTCTGTAAAGATCAGAAACTACCATCCCTTTACAAGGCGGGAGGGGGCAGGGAGGAAGGTTGTGGGCTCTTCTGACCTGCAATAGGCCATTGCTGGGTTGACTGGTGAGGTGAAGAACGGAAGATGATTGATAAACGCCTCAGGGGGAGGGCGAATGTGATCAAAACACATTGCATGGAATTTCAGAGAATTAATAACATTCTATTTTAAAATAGATTCTCATCTCCTCTGGCCATTGTCTGGTCTGCAGTGGTGGGGATGAGAAGCAGGCAAGCAAGTTACTTTAGTTTTGGAGTATTAATTATGATGGAAATAAACTAAATAAAAGGAAATAAACTATCACTATTTAACCAAAATGGGGGAGGGGTTTTTTAAAAATGGCTTGGTCTTGGCTATCAACCACAGTGGATGACAGGCAGCTGGGTTCAAAGCAAGAGAAGTGGACACAAGGACAGGGAGTTTATTCAACCAGAGTAAGAATTCAGAACAGGTGTAACAGTGCGCTCTGAGAGAAGCACAGAACAGCATCCTCAGTAGATCAAGAGTCACAGTGAAGATTGGGACAATTAAAGCCTGATCGCTAAAAGGCCTCAGGAAATGGGCCTGAGCAGCAGCATGAACACCTCTGAAGAGACGAACAGTCAGGGGCCTGAGCTGAAGACTTCTAAAATGCAGCATAAAGGGGGTTGGAAGAGGAGGAGACTCGGAGGACAGAGCAAAAGCATTTTTCTTACTCCAGAAGAACGTGTGCCCCAAAAAACACAGAGCTGACCCTGACGGTACTGTAGTGCCCTGAGCCAGGGTCGATGCATGAATAGAGATTTTATACTGGACACATGTTGAACTTTTACAGTCTGAGGACAAAATAATTCTAAGCATTTCCAGACAGCCCCTCCTACCCACCTACCCACCCCCCCAAAAAAAGGAAAGGAAAGAGAAAAAAAATGAGATACTTTTATCTTCAAAATTCAAAGGAAAATAATTTCAGACTCAATCTCTAAATGGAGCCAAATATAGGGAGAAATCCCCCCAGATGGTTGTAGAAAGGGCTCAGCTTTTTGTTTGTTTTTCAAGACAGGGTTTCTCTGTGGAGCCTTGACTATCATAGAACTTCCTCTATAGACCAGGCTCACCTGGAGCTCAAAAATCTACTTGCCTCTGCCTCCAGAGTGGGTTTAAAGGTGTCCAATGCCATCACCCAGCAAAATGGCTCAGCTTTTAAGAGCATGAATTACTACTCTTCCAGAGGACCTGGGTTTGATTCTTAACATCAGGTCAGATGGCTTACAACTTCCTGTAACCCCTGCTCCAGGAGCATCTCAATCTTCTGGCCTCTGTGGGTACCTCTACCCACATGAACATACCTACACACACACACATGCATGCACACACACATACACACACATACACATGCACATACACACATACATACACGCACACACAAATATGCACACACACGCACACACATACATACACATGCACATATACACCCACACACATGCATACACACACACACACACACACACACACACACACAAGTAATACAAGAAAAATGAATCTTTAGAAAAACACGAGTGGAACCATGTGACTTTGTCAGTTTCTTTTTTCCATTTTTAAATTTTTATGTAAGTGAGTGTTTTGTCTGCAGGTATGTCTGGGTACCACATGTGTGCCTGGTGCCCACAGAAGCTAGAAGGAGGCATTAGATTCCCTGGGACTAGATTTATATATGGTTGTGAGCTGCCTTATGGGTACTAAGAATTGAATCCAGGTCCTATGGAAGAGCAAACAGTGTGTGCTCTTAACCATTGAGCCATCTCTTCAGCTCTTGAGAAAGTTCCCTTTTGAATGAGTTACCAAGTTATGAACTCTAGCAAGAAGGAAAAGAAGCTGTTAGATGGCCCACCCACTTCACGAATTCAGCCATCATAGGTAAAATAAGGTCTATATGAGTTTTCCTATCCTAGTCCTGTGTACCGTAATTTGCTATCTTGCATAGACTTTGAGTGGTTATACTATGTATTGAGTCCTAAATGCCAGAGGCTGACATACGAGGGGACCCACTGCATCCATTGGGCCTGAATATGTGCTCATGGTATTCTCTGTGAGTGCCTGGCTTCAGTTCTGGCCCTGAGGCTAAAGACCAGGCCCCTGATGGGGGAGACCTTGCCATATAGTAACTATTCTGTGATTTTGTGATGTCATGGGCTCCTTTCCTTCTAATTATGATTTGACACCTTCAGACTGTCCATTTATGCAGTTGTCTGCTCTGTAGATGCTTGCTGGTCACCCCATAAACGGACCTGGCCCCAGGATCCCTGTGTGTGGCTCCAGCCCCACATCACACTGGCCATCTCCGCTGAGTTGTGCTCTGGATAGGACAGTGGGCCAGCACCACAGTTCCTGCTGCTGGGGGAGGGGTGTGTGCTGACATCCACTGATTAGGTTATGGACTTTGTTCATGTTCAATGTCAACAGGGAGCCAGGGTATCAGTGGGAATGGAGTGGGGCTTTCTGGAGGAGGGTTGTGACCTCAGTTCCTATCACCTACTCAGCCTGTTTCCTGACACAGTCTGATGTCAGGTTCCACCAGCTTTGGCTTCCAGCCCATCTGCTGTCAGTGGTTGCTGGAGCTTGGGTCAGCTTCATGCTGAGCAACTGCCCAGCCTGCCCCCAGGCTCTCAGCTGAGGTAGATACTACGTGTGGGCGCGAAGCCTTTCATTACTGCCAAGTCCTCATCTCTGCCTCCTGCCTAGCCCAACTTCTCTGGCATCACCAGCTACTTGCCACCTCCTTGGAGCCTGTATCCCACCACAAAGCCTCTGCACTATGCTTCCCTTCTCCAGAGGCTGAGCTGGGTACAGGCTGCCCTTTACCAGTGTCTGAACACCAGGTCTTTCTTAAATGACATCCTCTGCCTACACTTGGATCTCTCTACCTCCAGCTTCTGGGCCACCACTTGCAACTCTCCTTCATTTGGGGGGAAAGGCTATGTCCCTAACCCCTAAGATCCCAGAGGAGCAGAGATGGAGATGAAGAAGACAGATGGACAGATATTTAAATAGGACATAAGAGAAAGGAGGACTTACAGGGCAGGGGAGATGATAAGAAGGGCCACAAGGGAAGGACACAGTTCGGGAAGCTCACGCAGCTCTTTGCAGAAGAGTGGGCCAGTGGGAAGGGGTAGAGGAGCGTGTCACCCCAGCCTCCTGTGACAGTAACACCTCCACCTTCCCAAAAACTATAAACATTCTGAAGGCATCACTCCTAGCCTCCCACGGCCACACAGAGATATCCTTGTGATAACACAGGCAGTGTTTAAACAGCTGTAGCCATCGGCAGCTGGTCTCACATGGAGGAGCCCCAGAGCCACATGAAAACAGGAGCCTGCAGCCACGACTAGCCCTGTATTCTTGAGAAAAACTTCTTGAGGAGGAAGGGGGGCATTTAAAGGACCAAAGCAGGTGGATGGAGAGCACAGGGCTTGGGGTTCTCCTGGGCGATATGGCACCAGAAGCTTGGGGGGTTCTGGAAGTATGAGAGGGGTTTCCGGAAGAATGGTGGGCTTCTGGAAAAGGCAGACATGCTCAGAGGCAGAGGCAGCATTTCCTGGAGCTTCTGACCATCCGTTCAGGTCTGCAGCCTGCGTATTAGTCCCTGCTGCCCTCCTTGCAGGTTTCTTCTCTCTGGGGCCCCAGGAAGTAGCTGGTGGCTCTGCCTGGCCATTAATTCACCCATTTTGTCCTTCCCCAGGCTCTGAACCCTGTGCTGAATATTCAGAGTGGCTGCCTGATTTACCCCTGTCTGCGTTTGAGTGGTTCTATTTATAAAGCCCCAAGGATAGCTGACGAAAACGGTGAAGAAGAAACAAATTTTTCAGTTTAAAGGCACTATGCCAGCTGTTTGTTTGGAAAATAGGATGACGTCTATTCTCAGTTTCTTGCCTTCCCCTGGGACTGAGGAAGTCAGATTAGACTCAGGCTTTGCTACTCACCCGCAATAGCTGGACCACACATCGTGTCCTTCTGTACCCACGGCTTCAGAAACATTGTTTCTCCTTTGCTGACCTTGGATATTGAAGGATGTTCTCCCTGCAGAGCACTGCAAATCCTTCCTGGGTTCTCTTGGCTAAGGCACCATGTCTTAGTGTTCTAGTGCTGTGAAGTGACATCATGACCACTGTAAGTCTTATAAAGGAAAACATTTCATTGGGGCTGGCTTAGTTTCAGAAGTTGAGTCCATTATCCTCCTGGCAGGGAGCACAGTGGCACGCAGGCAGACATGGTGCTGGAGAAGGAGCTGAGAGTTCTGTAACCAAATTACAGGTAGCAGGAAGAGACAGAACCACTGGGCCTGGCCTGAGCATTTGAAACCTTAAAACCACACTTCCTCCAACAAGACCACAGCTCCTAATCCTTCTCAAGTGGTGCTACTCCCTAATGCTCAAATACATGAGCCTATGGGGGCTATTCTTATTCACCCCCTCCCAATAAAGCTCCACTTTTTCCCTGGAGGAGAGTCCTGCTAGGCCCTTTGTTGTGGGTTGGGGAAGTCTAGGGAATGGGAACCCGCAGCTCAGGTGCCATGTGATGCTGTGTAAAGCTTTATGCTCACATCTGGGAAAGGGGTGTTGCCCTCCTGGTCATTTTCTGTGTGGCACATCTTCCACAGCAGACGCTTGACTTGCTGTAAGGTGTGATGTGTTGTATTTATTTCACCAAACAGAGTGACTTTGAAGTCTCAATTTGGTGTCTTCCCAGGCTGGTGCTAAATGTTCCCACCTTCTTTTGAGATGCTGGCAGAGAGTGGTCCCACAGCTTCCAGGCAGCTGTGTATGATAACCAGGGTGATCAACCAGTTGTAGTGTGTGGCTGAACGTGCATGTAGGTGAATTGTGGTGGTTTGATTAGGAATGGCCCAAATAGGCTCATATGTTCTACAGTTGGTGGAACTTTTGGGGAGGAATTAGGAGATGTGGGCTTGTTTGAGGATTCCGTGTGTGTGTGTGTGTGTGTGTGTGTGTGTGTTCTCTTTCTCTCTCGTACTTGTGGATCAGGATGTGAGCTACCTGAAGTTATGGATGCTAACCTTCAGAGGCCATAAACTAAACACTTTATAAGATGCCTTGGTCATAGTGTTTTATCACAGCTATAGAAAAGTCACTTTAAGACAGAAGTTGGCACCAGGGAATGGGCTATTATGTCCTGGCCATGCTCTTTATTAGAGGAATGTAGGAGACTTTGGGACTTTGGACTAGGAAAGCAGTTGAGTGTTATAAATGGGATTTAATGAGCCATCACAGTAGGAACTTGGAAAGACAGTGAGTAGTGATAAGAGACACATTGATTATGGGGGCTCAGCTCAAGGTTTCAAAGGGGAACAGGGCTAGCAAGTGCTATAGAGGCCATTCTTGTGATATTTGGACAAATATGGCTTTCCGCCTTGTCCTAACAATTTTCCTGAGGCTAAATTGAAAGCTTTAGACTAATTTCCTTAGTGGGGGGGATTTCCAGACAGCCTAATATTAACTCTGTCAAGTGGCTATTAGTGATCACTGTTATGCAAGTCTACCATGAAAGGGAACAACTTGGACAAAAAGAAATACAAAATGTACAGCTCGAGGAGGAAAAATAATGCCAGGAAATTTAATATTAGAGCCAAGGCTTGTTCTGAAAGAGGTGAAAAGATTAAAGGCCTGGTGCAAAATGGAATCAGGGGAGTGGTGTCCTCAGGCAAGGCCCCACCCAGCTGAGCTTCCAATTTGGAAAAAAGAAAGTCCTGAGGGATTTTCTTCTCCTAAAGAGCAACAAAGGAAATCTGCTGCACGTGTAAGTCCAGGCTCCAGGCTTCATCCAAAGCAGGCTCAACCCTGGCACTGTTATCCAGGTTCTCTGCCCTTTATGAATGATATATGAGCATAGGGGCTGTGGAGTCTCTTCGGCAGTCCAGGGAAGCTACTGAGGGCAGTTGTGTGTCAGGAGAGTCCCTTCATGGATGCCCCAAGAGGCGATGGCGTGAAGCTGGGAAGATGAAGCCTTGATTGTGTCGGAGGCCCTAGGATGATGCAGGTTCTAGAGCCACAGGCTGGCTGTCAGGGAATGCTGTACACAGGGAGCGGAACTATCCAGAGAGAGAGAGAGAGAGAGAGAGAGAGAGAGAGACAGACAGACAGACAGACAGACAGAGAGAGACAGGCAGAGAGAGACATAGACAGAGAGAAAGAGACAGAAAGAGAGAGAGAGAGAAAGAGAGAGAGAGAGAGAGAGAGAGAGAGAATGAGAGAGAGACAGACATTGTGGGCAGCAAAAAGCTGGAAGAGCAGAGCCATCTACGCTCTTTGATGTCAGACATGGAGCTACAGGATTTGGGGTTTGCCCTGCTGGGATTCAGCCCTGCTTTGATCCACTATGCTTAGATATCTTCCTTTTGAAGTGGTAATGTGTATTCTGTGCCATCGTATGTTGAAAGTATATGATTTGCTTTTGGATTTTATAGGGGATTACAACTAAGAGATTGCCTGAATCTCAGAAGAGGTATTGGACTTCTAAACAGGGCTAGACTGTGAAAGACTTTTGAAGTTGGACTAAATCTATTCCTCATTATGATATGATCACAAGCCATTGAGGTCAGGGAGTGGATTGTGGTGGTTTAAATGAAACTGCACCCCCCCAATAGGCTCATAAGTTGGAATGCTTGGTCCATAGTCAGTGGAACTGTTTGGGAAGGATTAGGAGGTGTGGACTTGTTCAAGGAGGTGTGTCACTGGGGGCAGGCCTGGGGTTTCAAAGGGCTTCTTAATGCTTGCCCTCTGTGCCTCCTACTTTGAGGGGTCTCTACAAGTGGCAGGTAAGTAAGGGAACCAGGAAGAGATGAGAATGAAAACTCAGTTCAGATTGACCTGAATCAAGACTTCAGTGAGTGTAATACCAGCAGGTTCATTGTCAGCATATTCAAAAGAGTATAATTTGGGAAAAAAAAACTTTCCTGGTATAATACAATCCCTGATGCACAAGAAAGCATAGTCACACTGAACGTATACTCGGGGTCCATGTCATTTCTTCCTAGAAAATGGTTTCTAGAAATAGACTACCTGTACTAGCTTAAGGGCCTAAGGAAGGATCTGGCCTGGTCTCAGTCATTTGTGAGACCCACTCCATTGTGGAAGATGAGGTCATGGAAGCTGTACCCTGGAGTCCTGCCCTCAGTTTACCTTTCACCTTCTGTATACTCTAGCACATCCCACGGTCATCTGTGGCTGGGGTACAGGCAGAAAAGAATAACGCCTGGAATCTCAGGCGAGGCTCTTTGTCCCTTCTACCGTCCTCCTACTTAGGAATGTTAAGTTTTCATTACTGACAATAAACCCAACTATCAATGTATCAGTTTTGTTCACTTAGTTGCCATGGATACCAGACTGAAATTATCTTTACCCTAAGAAAGAGATAAGATTCATCATCTTATGGCCAGGGGAATGGGAAAACCACCACAGTACAGTACCACTCTGCCTGTGAAGAAACCTAGGATATTTGGAGCTTTCTGGGGGGAGAGAGTAGAGACGGGTTAAGGTATAGCCAGGAGCAAAAATCCTGTCCAGCCAATTAGGGTGATAAAGGGGTTAAAATGAAGCAGCATGGTGGTTTTTGCTGATTGTCAGATAGGATTGTGGGTCACCTCAGACAAGCCTCTGGGAATACCCAGGTTAATGGAAGCGAAAAGACACACGCTGACTGTGAGCATCTTCATTCTGTGGAGTAGAGCTCTGGACTAAATACAAAAGAACTTGATATGGGAATCGGCTTTTTTGCTACTTCCTGACTGTGGCAGCAGCGGGACCAGTCATCTAAGCTGCTTCAAGCTCACATCGCCTTGACTTCTACACCATGGTGGACTGTATCTTTGGACTGTGAGCTGGGACTTCTCCCTTAAATTGCTTTCGTCAGACTATTATAACACAGCAACAGGAAGAGAAGCATGGTCTCACACACCTTTGCTAGTGTTGTAAAATCATGATGGCAGCTGTCAGCTAGGCACTTTCACTTCACTGTGTCATCTCACCCTCATTGTAAACCCAAAGTGGCGTGGATGCCATGGGCATCAGAGAAGCTACCCAGTTGGCATGGATCAAAACCAAACCTGTCATTCTCAGGGCCTTGCTCCGTATCACTGTGTTCAGCTTCCTAGAGCTCCCATGGGGATAGAAGGAAGGTAATAGGAGGAGAGTGAGTGGCTTAGTTCCTTTGTCAGCAAAATTGGGTTGTGACTCTCCCTGGAGAGTCCTTGTAGGGATCAAGTCTCCCATGATGCATCCATGACCTAACCCCTGCCATGATGTTGCACGTCCTAAAGTCATTGCAACCATTAATCTCTGGAGAGTCTGAGTTCAGGTTGAACTGCCCCCAGGATAGGCTCCTGGGTTGGGAGACCCTCCTGTGATAGGTCTGGTCTGAGGGAAGACCCAGGGTGGACTTCTGGGTAGAACAAGAAAAGATTAGGGAGGTTTCTTCCAGACCCAGTCCCCTAGGATTTTGTATACACAGCATGTGTTATCTATTCCATAATGAATTATTTTAAAAACACCAAGAACTGGGCTGGCAAGGTGACTCGAAGGATAAAGGTGTTCACCACCAAGCTTACAACCTGAGTTTGATTCCCAAGACCCACATGGTGTAAGTAAAGACCTGACACCCACAAGTTATTTTCTGATCTGTGACTGATAAGTCACAGGAGTGTTCTCCATATATATATATATATATATATATATATATATATATATATATATGTAAAATAAAAGTAAGCAAGCAAAACCCACCAGTGACCACAAAGCACCTGTGCATAAGTATTCACAGCTGCACAGTAGCCGAGAGGTGGAAACGGCCACATAGCCATTTTCAGGTACCTGCACAGGAGGATGAGGAGTGCAGGACAATTCGACTCAGGAAGGAGGGAGATGCTGTCACATGTCCTAACAAGGGTGAACCTTGAGGATGCTGCTCAATAAAATGTGCCAATCACAAAAGGAGAGACACTGTAAAATTCCATTCATATGAGATATGCTGTTTTGGTTCATCTTCACTTCAACTTGACTGGGTTTGGAATCACTATGGAAACACATCTTGGGGTGTGTCTGTGATGGATGATGGCTTCTTCAGAAATGTTAACTGAAGAGAGAAGACTGATCCTGAATATGGTGGTACTATCAGTGTACTGGGGTTCTGGGCTGAATAAGATGAAAAAGGAGCTGAGAATAGCCTGTATCTCTCTCTTTCCTGACTGTGGACCGTGTCACCAGCCTCCTCACGTTCCTGCCACCATGCACCACACGGGTCGTGAAGGACCACATCCCCTTGACAGTGAGCCAAAGTAAACTGTATCATCCTTAAGATGCTTGACAGATGCTTCGGTCATTGCAGTGAGGGGTGCAACTATTCCAGGCACACATAGGCACTCCAGAGTGAGGGGAGAGACTGCTGGGTGCTTAGAGCCCAGGGGAGCAGAAGGATGACGATTCTGATGAGCTTGTGAAAAGCTCCAGAATTTACCTGTTGTCTACATGAAGGCCGTCAACACACATGTCCATGTCCTTTCTTTTCTTCCACTACTCAGCTTTGACCCGTAGCTCTAGGCTTGCAGAGAATGTGCTCTGACCCTAAGCCACGTCATCTCAGCCTGAAGTATGTACTTTAAACAAGACAATTACACGGTTAGGGAATTAATCACACAGTCACTGTTATGGTGTGGTGGTACAGGCATGTAATGATCTCAGTTTCTTGAACGGCTGAGGCAGGAGGATTGCTTAAATAAAACAATTGCAAGATGGCTCAGCAGGTAGAAACACTTGCTGCCAAGATTGATGACCTGAGATTGACCCCTGGAGCTCACACTGAACAGAGAAGCAGCTACTGAAAGTTTCCCTCCGGTCTCTATATTCATATACATATATATAAATAATAAATAAATATTTTTATTTTATTTTTCTAGTTTTTTTTTTTTTTGGACAGGCTTTCCCTATTATGTGGCTCTGTCTGCCCTGGAACTTGATAGGCAATCTAGCCTCAAACTCACAGAGATCTACCTGTCTCTGCCTCCCAAATGCTGAGATTAAAGGTGTATATTTATAATAAATATTTTTTAAAAGTGCTTCTGATCCCCCATGTGGCCCTACCCCTCTCCCATCCTTCAGATGGCCCCACCCAACCCCTGACAGCCAAGGCAGCTGTGCCCCTGGGATGCATGCATAGAGAGGCAAGGCTGCAGAAAGCCTGTGGTCAACAGCCAGGGAGCTGTGTATGAACAGTCCGGTCTTCTGTCTGTTTTCCTCTCTGCCACTCTATGCCAGTGGTTCTCAACCTTCCTAATGCTGCAACTCTGTAATACAGTTCTTCCTGTTGTGTTGACCCCCCAACCATACGATTATTTCGCTGCTATTCCATAACTGTAATTTTGCTACTGGTATGAACTGTAATGTAAATGTCTGATAGGCAACCCCTCGATTGAGAACTGCTCCTCTACGTCGTCGTAGCATGCTAACAGCCTAGAAAGCCTCTTTCAGATGGTGTTATTGAACCTCTTTGCCATTTCTTTCTCTTGTTCAAAAGGCTGAGCAGTAGCACTGGCTGCTGCGGGCAGCACTGAGGGCTGTGAGCAGTCGGATAGCACAGAGCAGTGGGAAGGGCTGCATGGAGCTGTAAACTGGTGGAGAGATCCATAGGGTTGCCATGGCTGCTGCGCCGCTGCCTGGAGAGCTGTTTACACTGCCGGCTGAGGGCTGAGGGCTGAGGGCTGATGAGTCTCACTGCTCTAGGCACTAGCATTAGTTACTTTGTTTCATGATTTCTATGTGAGAGGAGCCAAAGAATCTTCGGCCAACTGGCAATAATCCCCCCTCCCTTATTCTGTCCTTTCTTTCCCTCTTTTGTTCCCCAGTCATGTTAGATCCGAGGTTGATGACCCCTCATAGAAGTCCGGATGCCAAGAAACATTATTTGGTATACCTGCCTATGGTGACCTCTGACAGAGACCAGTGTGTCTGCCCTTGTGAACCCCGTGCTTGGTGTCAGCAGAGCTCCCAAGGAAGTAACTAATGGGGAGAGCCCAAAGGGAAGCCATAGCTGGGTTTCCTTGTGGTAGTAGAGACCCAGGCAAATGGGAAAACAGCCTTGTGAGGAGATTCAGACTCCCCAGGGGCCAGACCCTCCTCCCTCAGCAGGCGTCAGTTGAGAGTGGGTGTCAGTTCAGCTGCTCCTCATCCCTGCTGACTCACTGGCCGTGCTGGTTGTACCTCCAAGAGGCTATTTTCCTGGGGCACTAGAAACTCCTTGTCCCCATTTTAACTTTTGGTTTGTTTTGTGATGGCTCTTGTTGGTTGTCAACTTGACTATTTCTGGAATGAACTATACAGTCCAGAAGTGGAGGGCACACCTGTGATCTGGATCTTTGGACAGGAAGACACATGCCTTTAATCCAGATCCTGAGGCAGGAGGGGCTGCAGCTTCTGCTGGAAGCCTATGTAAAGTCATGGAAGAAGGAAGCATTTGGTTTTTGCCTGCTTGCCCTCATCTTGCTAGCACATCCATTCCTTTACTGGCATTGGAGCCAATTTCTTCAGGTTTTCAGCACAGAAGCCAGCCTCGTAGGACTGAGTAACTACTAGATTCTTGGCCTTTATGGCTAGTCATTGCTGTCTTAGTTAGACTGCAGCCTGTAAATCATTCCAATAAGTTTCATATATATATGGAGGGAGTGAGGGAGAGAGAGAGACAGAGAGAAAATGTGTTTAATTTCATAAATTCTGTGACTCTAGAGAACCCGAATACAAAAACTTTGCCCACCTGTCTACAACAAAACTTCTATCCAAATCCACCCTCCCATTCTCCCCCACGCCGGAGTTTCTGATTCCCAGAACTGGGGGCTTCTGCAGGGTAAAAGTGCAGCTACTCCTCTCAGGAGCCAGGAAAGAGTCTCAAGGAGGCTGCAGATCCTTGAGGGTCACAGCCTGAACATCTGTAAGAAGAAGGCGGGTAGCTGAGCCAGGAGCGAGAGCCACAGAGACAGAGAAGAGAGGGTCTCAAATCCAGAGAGGACAAAGCCTGAAGAATCCTGAGTGCTTTTTTTAGGGGAAGCGAGTGTACTTTCTATTGGCTCTGCTGTCCCACAGCTGGAGCACAGGCCACGCCCACTCCGTGTAAGGAGAGGAGCCCAGGGCTCCTGCTGAGCTGCATCCTTACTGGATCTAGGTTTTACTATTCCTTTCCACAAGGTGCCTTGGAGAAATGGCTCCATCCAGGCACACAGGAAAGATCCAAGCTGAAATATTACATTGTATCATGATGATGACCTAGAAAAATGCTGTGTCGAAACAGTACAAGAACCACCCTGAAGCAGATTCTGCCAGCTAAATCAGGGATCCTTTGAGCATATTGACAAGTAACAGTACTTCCAGTTATAACCAGCGGAGAGAGGTGGTGCAAGGCTTTGCAGATGGAGTCGAGGAATGAATATTAAACTGTGATGAGCAATGGAACATTACATCATTCCCCAGCACCTTTCCCCCATATATTTGTTCACAACAAAGGGAAAGTGAATGATTTCTGTGGGAGAAGGCTGCAGACACATCTAATCAAGCAAGGCCCCCCTCCCCCCAACCACTTTTCTCCACCTTTACTCTTCTGGGCTGGGGCTTTGCTCTCGTCCCCTTTCTACCCACTGAAACCCTAACCATGACTCGGTGCCTGGCTCTCAGGCTACCTGTTTCACAACCTCTCCATCACTCCATTTGATGTGGATATCCTGAGGAGGAGGACAACACAGGGGACTCAGCAGTTATCTGTGAGGGACTCTCCAAGGTGCTGGAGATGGTGGGTTTATAATCTTTGAGAAGAGAAGCCGCTTGGCTTTTGTGGGAAGCTGGTGCTGAGGTCAGGTATGATGGAGATATTTCAGGTGGCTATGGCAAGTGAATTGTTCAGAGCTATCCCAGGGTCTACAAGTCACCAAAACACTCTTCTAGAAGCCGAACAATGCTTGGTGGCCCAGGAAGACAGTCTGCACCCTTGTCTGCTGCTGTGTGACTTTGAGGGAGGCACAACAACAATTTGAGCTTCTATTTTATGTTTTTACGGTCAGGAGGGGCTGCGTTAGATAGTGTGGGTAAAACTGAGCCCTAAATTCCACCTCTGGGAGGAAGTACAACCCGGGGAGTCAAATTCAAGTTTGTCAGAGTCAAAGAGCTTGAGAGCCAGGTAAAGGGCAGATTAGAAGCAGGCAGGCAGTAGGCCTAGCTGCCCTGGGCTGCAGCAGTGCTTACTATGCAGTATGTAATTCCCCAAGTCTTTCTCTGTCTCTGTCTTTCTGTCTTTTTCTCTCTGTCTGTCTCTCTCCCTGCTCTGTACACACACACACACACACACACACGCACATGCATTTGTGAAACCCAGCAACTCATTCACACACAATAGACCGTACTCCAGAAAGAATGTGGGAATATTCATTCTCTTTGTCCTGTCCCTTTCTATGCTTTTTTAAAAAAAATAAACATCTATTTGCTTATTTGTTTGTGGCACAAATGCACACACACACACACCCTACTGTATGAGTGTGGAAGTCAGAGGCAATTTGAGAGAGTTAGGACTTTCCTTACATCGTGTGGATCCTGGGAATTGAACTCATGTCTTTAGGCTTGGCAGCAAGCACCTTTACTTGATGAGCATCTCACTGGTAGCAGGCCCCTTTAACGAGGCATACCCTCATGTGGGTATTGTGGTACCTTGCACTGAATAAGAGTGGAGGTAAATCCAAGTGTATCCACCTTTACAGGGAGGAGATGGCAGAGAGCAGACATGGAAGCTGTACCAATGGAGCTGACATTTTAGTGGAAAGAGACAAACGGCAAATATATGTAAGTGTGTCAGAGGAACTCGGAGCGTCTGGGAATCCTGGCTGGAAGCGGAGCTACTGCTGAGAAGGAAGGCCAGTGAGGCCAGGCTGGGGGAAATGCCGGTGGAAAAGACCTGAGGGAAAAGATATTTGCATCAAGTGGTTGACTGGTTTTTTACTTTAAAGCAAGAGTTGTATGAGCAGAAGCCAAGCCTGATGAACTGGGAAGCAGGCGTCAGCAGCCTCACGTTCATCATGGAAATGTTGAACAAGCACGGAGTAGGGGGAGCAGCTGGCTTCACTCAGCTGCAATGACTGTCACGCTCCCACTAATCTTGTTTCGTGTGGATTCTCACACACTGTTTCCCCCCAACAGGCACTAGGCAAGTTTTCTACCACTGAGCCACACCCTGAGCCCTCTCCTACCTACTTGTCGCACTAAGATATTGAGTTAAACAAAAATAATATCAACCAAATCAAAGTAGCAATTTGAACAAACAGTAGCATCTATGGATCAAGAAGTGTCCACTTTCAGATCCTAGGGCTCCAGAGGGATCCCAAGGCTAGGATGCTGTAGGGAGGAGCTTCCAGCACTTCTGAGGGTCCAGCAGGAGAGGATGGACCTGCATGACTTGGCCCCTTGTGGCCTGGTGGCCAGAAGCCTCACTCACATGCTTGCCAAATGGCCTCTCCAGAAAGATAACCCTTGTAGCCAGCCAGTGAGGGTATAGAGTCTGGGTCACCCAAGTGTGACAGTCTTCCATAGCTGTGTCTTAGAAGGGAAGCTGTCATCTTTGTGCGATTCTGTTTACCGGAAGCAAGTCACTAGGTGTGGGCCTCCGTGGGAGAGAGTGAACAAGGATAGGTACAAGGATGTAGACTCTCTAGGAGCAGTTCTAGAGATTGCATACACATGGAGTCTAGAGGAAAGTCAGCTTGTGGGCATAGGCCTGCAGGGCAAACTTCCTATAAGGCAGAGGCTTTTGAATACCTTTTAGTTCATCTTGATTCTGCCCGCCCCATATGTATCAGTGCTCTCCCTACCTGGCCCACACATCCTTCTATATATGCCTGGACCTTTGAGGAAGCCATGTCCTCAGGGTAGCCTCTCCTCATGGGACCTTCCACACATCTCACCTCCTGGTTGTCACTGTCCAAACTGGATCAGGCCAGTCTGTTCACCCAAAGAGGGGAAGACTGAGATTCACAAGACATCAAGGTGCTATAGGGTCCCCTTCTAGCTTGTGCGTCCCTCACTCTGAAGAGCCAGGGCCATACCCCCTGAGGATGCTCAGCCTTCAGGAGGTCCTGATGGTGACCACGCAAGTGACTAGGTGCTCTTCAGGTATCAGTGCTCTCTGCTAGACTAGCTGCTGCCTCAGTGATACCAAGCCAGAGTCCCTCCAGATCTTACCTCAAGGGATGAACATGAGGTAACTTCCTTCGAGAGAATAGCAGAGCACTTGCCTTTGGCTTGAGAGCACCCCCAAGTCAATAGGCCTGTGCCCTGCCTAGCACTTCTTTTGGGGAGCCAGAGCCAGCAGCTCTGAGAGTCTATACTGCTCAGTGTTCTCTCACTGAACCAAACAACTTACATGGAGGAGAGACCAGCTTGGGCTCAAGCTTCAGAGCCTGTTGTCTTGTGGTGAGATAGCACAAGCCGAAGGGGCACACAGCGGAGGGAGCTGCTCACTTCTTAAGCAGCCAGAAAGGAATGAGAAAGGAAGAGACAAGGTCTCAAACTGGCTTCAAGGGCTTTCAATGACATCTAAAAGTTCCACCGCTTCACTGTAGCAGCAAGCCTTGAGAGGACATGCATGATCCAAACGCTGACACACTGACAAGTTGGGGACAAGCTAATGCCTATCAGCAAGACAAGATGGTTCAATCATTGCCCTGCCTCTCATACAGCAGTGAACGTGAACAAACAGGAATGATCTAGATTCCCCTCCACACAAGTGACCCTAGAAACCCAGGATGACATAGGGAAGTAAGGCTCCAGCCCCCTCTCCGTGCCCCCATGCCTCGTGCACGCAGTGGGAAGCTCTACGGTGCCTGTGGACATGGAGCACACACATACAGAGTCCAAACACCAGAACACCACAGCAGAGGAGCCAATATTACTCTGTGTGTGTGTGTGTGTGTGATACTGAGGTATGAGGTGGGGCTGAGGGCCCATAGGCCTCTGCTGTATTGGTTACCTTTGTAGAGAACAATGATAAGGTTCCCAGAGACTGCTAGGAGGATGGGGGCAGGGCATTTCCTGGGTTGTACAGAACCCTGGATTCCCAGAGCGCTCCTCCCCAAAGGCAGGGGAGGCGTGAAGGGGAAATCTGCCTTAGGCTCTGGTTAAGGAGCCTTCCTATGGGAGCGCTCTGTCCAATTGCTTTGATGTCTAGAATCCAGCATGCACGTATTGTTCGTTTCCTTTAGGCAGCTAGACAGATTTTGCATTGACCCCTTTACCAGGTGCAGAGCATCAGCTGGGCTGAGACCCTCATCTCCCCACCAGAAACACTTTCAAGGCCAAAGGACAAGGGTCCCAAGCCCACACAGGGCCCAGAGCCATGGCCTAGCCCCCAACTGCCTCTTTTTGCAGTTCTCTAAGGCCATCAATTACAACAGTCCCCCAAGTAGGTCATAGTGATTACTCTCCCTTCAGGGTGATAACGACTGTCATTAGTCGTGCGGATGCAGGCTGGCATCTAATGTTCTGCTTCTCTGAACTGCTCGCACACTCCATAGGTCTCTACCTGGAAAGCCTTCCGGGGCCAGGCTCAGCTATCTGTGTTCTCACTGTAGAGAGGTGATCGAGGTGCAGTTAAAGGGGGGAACCCCACACCCACCCAGGATCATGCTGGAATTCAGCCAAATACCTCCTGCTGCCCTCTAAACTGTCCTGAGAGCGTGAGGTGGCCTTTGGGCACAGAAGAGCTCTGCTTATCAAGTCCTGTAGATGGATATTTCAACCTCTGCCCAGATTCTAGTGTTGAAGTATCCACTGCCAGGCTCCTCCATGGAATGCCACTTACCCTTCTATGGGGCCCTGGAGAGGCTGCCAGGCCCATGCATAGCCACCTCTGCCACAGATAGCAGCAGGCAGTGTATGCAGTACAGTGGCGTATTTTCCAAAAAGCACCCAAGAAGGTATAAATCCAGGTGTGCAAATAAAGGCAAGAAGACAGACCAGAAAAGCCGAGGTGTCACAGTGGACCACAAGGTAAGCGCAAGGCAAAAGTCTGTGTAGTAAAACCAGCCAGCTGAGCTCAGACCGGGTAGAGTGAGTGGTGCTAAGTGGTCCATGGTATTCCCCAAGCTTTCCAGAGGGGGCTGTTCAATGAGGGGTAGAACATAAGCACAGTAACAAGGCCTGGGGGCACAGGCCTCAGATCACAGGCAGGAGGTGTGGAAGATGCCAGAGAGCCAGGGCCCCCACTCCCAGGGCCTGTCAACCCATGTCTGCTGGAATACTCACCTTAGAACTAGATAACTCCCAGGGCTCACGCGGATCCCACTTAGCATGAATGTCTTTTAATAGATAGCAATCTAAGACCCAGGAGTGTGCCAGGGTGTGCTATTGCTGGTTAGGGGACCACAGGACCTAAGTACATAGAGTCAAATGCATAACCTGGGTTCCACTGTGACCTAGGCTTTCTACACAGATCTGGCCCACACACTGACCCCCAGACTGCCACTGCTGCCTAGAAAAGCCACTTGCCAGAACCTGAAACTCCACCTCCAAGTAAAGAGAGAAATGGATCCCTTAGCAAGCTCAGCTTCAAGACATTAAACAGTTCAAGAGAAGCCTGGCAACCCCAGCCTGACATCTATACAGAACACAAACCAGGAGCCCAACAGAAGCTTTTCCCAATGCTACAACAGCAGTGCTCACCACAGCCAGAGAAAGAGGGATCGTCCCACCATCCCCTGTGGGATGTGCAACTGGACAGACCTGGAGAACGGGGAGAAAGCCCCCACTGAGGTTGCAGCCTAGAGGACCGCTGAGGGGTGTGGCTTGCAGGAGCAGGGCAGAATCACCACTGCCACAGAATTCAGGCTGACGGGAACCAGCGACCTAAATGAAATGAGCTTTCTTTGGGGTAATGGGAATGTTCTGAAAATGGGTGGTGATGGTGGTAGGAGTTCTTCTCAACCTCAGTTTCAGTACCAGGGGGATGGAGCCAGTGATTTTGCCAGACTGTGGACGAAATGCTCATCCTGAGGCATCAGGCTGGGTTCCAGGGCGGGCAGAGAGGTTTCACTGGGCCATTCTCTGTGGACTGTTTGTCTGCAGCAGCTGGAAAATAAGGCTGGGGCACCGAATGGCAACTGCTGCCAGCCCAGCCGGGTTTTAAAAATAGGATAGGGAAAAATCAACTTCCTTGTGTTCACACTCGACCTCAGGGGCGTTGGTAGGAAAACAGTCGAAGCTGGGTGGGTGGCTGAGGCTGGAGGGATGTTTGTGCTGGCATCACACTGTGGCTGTGCTGGGCTGCTCTTGTTGCCACTCCCCACCCAGCAGGGCAGCTGAGGACCCAGCCCAGAGCTGCCTCCACTGTGCCCTTCATGCTCGGCTCAGCTCAGCTCCAAGGACAATTTAGCAACAAGAACTTCAATTAACACTGCATCCTCGGGATGCAGCTTGCGGGAAAGGCTGGGGCAAAGGAGGACAAAGAGGCTGGCAAGTTGGCAGCTGGGTGAAGCCACCTGGCTACATGACAGGGAACTGAAAGGACCCAGAGCCAGGGAGGGAGGGGCCAGGCTGCCATTTATGACACATGTGCCCACCCCTAAAGGGCTCTGGCCTGCACAGAGCCCCTCAAGCTTGCAGGAAATAACATCCCACTGTCACTGTCCCAGGGGGAGACTGCAGAGTTGCATTCCTCACTGAACCTTCTCAAGCACCTCCTGTGTGTTCCCTGTTGTCCCTAGAGGCTACTGCCAGCTGCCAGAATGGTCCCTGGCAGAATGACTGGTGCCCTAGAAGCAGTGAGCTCTGGTATCTGATGCCAATGGGCTGTTTCAGGTCTGCCCTCGTCAGGCACAGTCTTCGCAGAGGACACTAATATCTAATGTAGAAAATGGCACAGGCTAGTCCTTCCAAAGACCCACAGGATGCCTGGCTTCTTGTATGTGAAGTTTAATTTCCCTGTGCCCAGTTTCAAGATGAAGAGTCTGAGGGACCGAGAGGCCAGGATACTTGCTCAGGGTTGGAAAGGTTGGAAGCCTGTGTTTTGGGAATCCTGGGTTTGCTGGAAGTTTCCATATACACCATGGAAGGCTGCTATATCCCCTCTCCCAGCCCCAGTATCCCAGATTTAACATGAGACAGGAAAAGCTCCCAGTGGGGCTGATGTGCAGGAAAATGGACAGAGGCCACCCAGTGAAGGATCACTTCTATTTCCCTGTCTCTCTTCTCCCTGTGACCCGTTCTGTGTTTACTTGGTTGGAAGAAGGGCCTTGGGACTCTTGGGCAGCACGTAGGAATTGTGTCTGAGAGAGTGGAAGCCAGCCCCACACAGCAGTTCTGCTCAGACTTCATTCTGTATAATGAAATGGTAAAAGTCACAGTAGAGTGCGGAGTGCTTGCTCTGTTCTGGACACTTCTCAAGACCATCTGGGAAAGAGCGCTGGGAAGCAGATGGCCTGGGGTGTCTGGCAATGCAGAGGAGGCTGTGACCTGGGCCTCCTTCATGGTAGCTCAGGAAACACTGTGACATGTCTCTGGAGACATTCTAACTCCTGGGTCAGCATTAGCCTGGCTGCATCAGCCAGGACCAAAAAGAGCTTTGAGAAGCAATGTGAACCTGTCCTTGTGTCCTGGAGTGAGAATTTGGACAGCAGACAGAACACCCCAAAAAGCCCACTTTCTGGGCCTTTACTTTCCATTTTTTTCCTCCCTCCCTCCCTCTCTCCCTCCTTTCCTTCCTCCCTCCCTCCCTCCCTCCTTTCCTTCTTTCTTTCCTCCCTCCCTTCCTTCCTCCTTCCTTCTTCCTTTTTTCTCTTCTTCTTTCCCTCCTTCCTTCCTCCCCTCTTCTCCTTTCCTTTCCTCTTTATTTTTTGACAAAGTCTCACTATGTAACCTTAGCGTGAGCCTGAATTAACTAAGTAGCTCAGATTGTACTTGAACTTGTGAACTTCTTGCCTCAGCCTCCAGAATTCTGGGATTACAGACCTGTGGTGTGCCACCATGCCTGGCTCTGAGGCCCAAAGTTCAAGTGACCAGCCCCATCTCTGAGTGCATCCTTGTCGAGTAGATTTTAGGAATGACATAGGATTGTTCATATCCATCTGTGGGGACCCATCTCTTCTTATTTTGGCACTTGGAGCCGTGGCATGGAGAAAAAACAAAGGATGCAGAGTCGTGGCCCAGGAGGCTCTTGAGCTCCTGTGGCCCCCAGGGAGCTGCTTTTTCTGGGTGTCTCAAAAGTCTGGGTTGCCTGGCTGGCACCTGACCTGTCCTAGTGACGTAATTTCTGACGGTGTCACAGAAGGTTTTTGTGTCCAGACTCAGATCACAGCTAAAGCCGGCCTTGCATGTTTGGTGACCTTGGTGTCCTTGGGGACGTGTTGTGCTGAGGGCGGGCTGGAGGAAGGATTACACAGCTCATATGCTGTTGCCAAACACATCTTGGAGAAAAGAGAAAGCAAACACTCAGGGCAGTCCGCCCCTCCCCAAGCTCTGGTAAAGAAGCTCTTCCCGAAATAGCTCCCTTACAGAGCCTGGAGGAAATGGCCAAGGGATGAGGAGACACACTTCCTTGTCCCCTATGGAGAAAGACCTCACCCCAGACCTCAGTGGGCCCTCAGGGAAGTGGCTGGCCTGTTCTTCTGGGAACCAAGAGGGTCTTCTGCAAGAGGAAAGTACAGTTAATATGACACAGCTTCAGGAAAAAATAGAAAGTGCCTGGCCTCGTCACTACTCATCACTGGCTCTGGCTGCCTGGATATGGGATTCAGGAACCTAGGCCCAGTGAGCTTGACCCCGAGCTAGGGAGGGGATGGAAGTAAGGTGTATCCGCACAAGAGTACAGCAGCCAGGTGCCACAGGAGGACAGGTTAGAAGCGATGCCAGGGGTCTGGAAGGTACCAACAAAGTCCTCTCTAGCACCTCCCTTCCTTAGGGACCACAACTCCCCTGAGACAGGATAAAGAGACATGGAAAATCTGCGGGATGTGAGAAGGGAAGGAGCCCTTCCCCTGGGATCTGGCTGAAGTCTCTTGCTAGCAGCTAAGCAAGAATTTGAGCACAGTTAAGAACTGCTGGAGACTCTTTGTGCTCACCAGCTAGAGTTGTGAAGCTGTGTGGATGTGTCAGGGAGAGGACACACACTAACTCCCTATGCATCCTTAGATCCTTCTGGTTTCCCAGCTTATAATTCCTTTGAAAATACCCCCAGAGCCACCCCGGAATTTTAGTTACCAAAATAGGGAGAAAATGGAGGAGGGTCCTTAGTCAAAAGCAGCAGCTCTTACTTCAAAGGAATAAATCAAAAAGCATAGTTTATTCTGAGAAAATTTGCAATGCCCATGGCCGTCACCCTAAATACTGTGTTCCAATGAGGAAGCAGTTTCATGGAGGCTTTATAGTAACAGAGAAGTTACACATCAAGGCATTTAGAAAATGTATATTATTGGAAATATGAGAGTTAGTATCTTGACCCTTGACCCTTTGTCAATGTCACAGACAACACACTTTTTTTTTTTTTTTTGGTTTTTCGAGACAGGGTTTCTCTGTGTAGCCCTGACTGTCCTGGAACTCACTCTGTAGACCAGGCTGGCCTCGAACTCAGAAATCCGCCTGCCTCTGCCTCCCAAGTGCTGGGATTAAAGGTGTGTGTGCCACCACTGCCCAGCTCAATGGCTTTTCTAACCCAAAGTCCTTCCACAATCCTCTCCAAAACAGCATGGTCAGTTCTGTCACAGCAACATCCCACTCTCCTGGTACCAGTTTGTCTTAGGGTTTTTATTGCTGTGATGAAACCCTGTGACCAAAGCAACTTGGAGAGGAAATGGTTTATTTGCTTTACACTTCCTTACTGAATAAAAAAGGGAATAAAAAGGAAAAGACATGACTGGTTCCAGTTTTCAGCATCAGATGAATGGAAAAAAAAAGAAATGAAAAAGAAAGACGTGACTGCTCCTAGGTAAGGTGGAGAAGAAAGTTTATAAAAAGGAAAACATAGGCAGAAGCAGGGTCATCTGGGAGAATCCAGAGTGGACGTGACTCTGAGCCATGTGAGGTGAGGTCAAAGAGGAATGGAGAAGGGAGAGAGGGGAACCAGGTGCAGCTGCCAAGAGGGCAAAGGTACAAAAGAGGTGGGAAGCCAGAATGGCTGGATTATTAGGGAAGAGCCTCAGGGGGAAGGGCAGCCAGGGTCTGGGCTGGAGAGTTTGAATTAGAGGGTGGGGTATGCCAGCTATACTCTGGGACAGGTAAGGACTGAGGGATGCTGGGAGAACCTCTCAGCCAGTCCACTTTGATTTGTTAAATAGGTACCTTAGCCATTTGTCTCAGGGTTTGAGACTTAACACATATCACTGTTGATCATCAAAGAAAGTCAGTATAGTCAAATTGGTCAAGAAACTGGAGGCAGGGGTTGATGCAGAGGCCATGGAGGGGTGCTTACTGGCTTGCCCCCCATGGCTTGCTCAGCCTACTTTCTTAACAGAACCCAGGACCATCAGTCCAGGGATGGCCCCACCCACAATGGGTTGGGCCCTTTCCCCATTATCCATTAAGAAAATGTTCTATAGGCTTACCAACAGCCCAGTGTAAGGAGGCATTTTCTCAATTGGGATTCGCTCCTGTCAGATGACTCTAGCCTGTGTCAACTTGACATAAAATTAGCCAGCACAGTTGAGTTATAGCAAAATGGGGGGGGGGGGGAGAGGGCTGGAGAGATGGCTCAGCAGTTAAGAGCACTGACTGCTCTTCTGAAGGTCCTGAGTTCAAATCCCAGCCACCACATGGTGGCTCACAACCACCTGTAATGAGAGCTGATGCTCTCTTCTGGAGTGTCTGAAGACAGCTACAGTGTACTTATATATAATAAATAAATAAATCTTTCTAAAAAAAAATGGGGGGAATCTCTCCTATATCCTCCAATGTTATCTGATCACACACTTGGCCCTTACATTAGCAGAGAAGAGAGTTCTGCTAAGTTAATACATTCCAAATGTTCTCATCTGAATGTTAGGTCTGATGCAAAAGTGGGTAAGAAATGGTTTTTATGAGGCTATCAATAGCCTAGAAGTAATTGCGATTAGGTTATTAAATCAGCACCATTCCACCCTCTCCATAGTCACTGAAGTGTTATCAGTCATCTGCCTCTGCAGGGTCTTTCCAGGAACTTTCATTCTCTCTTCTGAGATACGTCCTAAGAGTCTCCAAAATGTTCTGTATGGCTAATACTAAGCCAGTTCAGTGCATCTCTCCCATGAGGAGCCCATGCCCATACTTGGGTCTTCCTTTCCCTTACTCCCCCTAAAGAAGGTATTGTGAGCAACTAGATATATGTAATTAGTAAAATAAAAGTTTTGTTTTATTAAACAGAGGGTTATCACCCAAGGTTCACACTCTAAATTCCTATGGTCTGAAGCCTATCTCCCCAAGGCTGTGTGACACATCTTAGCTGATGGTCAGGTCCATTCTCTAATGGAAGTCTTTAAGAGTCAGGATCTCAGGGGAGACTCTCCAGACACAAGGTAAATCAAGGTGTCATCTCTCCAGATGTGCAGAGCAAAGCCTTGCTCTTGGTCTCTGCTTATAGACTGTCCAGTGAGCTGTGTCTGGTTATCTTGAGTGATGTCACTGGGCTCTGGTTATCAGGTACAGCCTTGGGTGTAGTAGGGTTCCTGACTAAGCTATTTTTATATGTCTGAAAGGCATTTTTTTTTTTTTTTTTTTTACTGTGCTTATTACAGAAGGGCTCCTACTCCTGGGTGTTGTCTTGGTTACCTTTCTGTTGCTGCAATAAGACATCACAATTAAGGTGATCTATAGAAGAAACAGTTTGTGTCTTAAAATTTTCAGAGGGTAGAGCCCATGACCATTACAGTGTTAAAAATGCATTTGTAGCTGCTGTGGTGGCGCACACAATGCACCTCTTGTCAGTCCTTTAGATTTTGAGGACTGCATGAGCCTTTGTGGTAATAAGTCTGTGGTGGATGAAGACAAGGAGGATATTGCCAAGGGAACAGCACCTGAGTTGTGTTCTCTCTCTCCCTCTCTCTCTCTTTCTCTCTCTCCCTCTCTCTCTTTCTCTCTCTCTCTCCCTCTCTCTCTCCCTCTCTCTGTCTCTGTCTCTCTGTCCCTCTGTCTCTCCCTCTCTCTCTCCCTCTCTCTGTCCCTCTCTCTGTCTTTGTCTCTCTCTCTGTCTCTCTCTGTCTCTCTCTCTCTCCCTCTCTCTCCCTCCCTCTCTCTCCATCTCTCCCTCTCTCTGTCTCTGTCTCTCCCTCTGTCTGTCTCTCTGTCTCTCTGTCTCTGTCTCTCTCTCCCTCTCTCTCTGTCTCTTGTCTCTTTGTCTCTCTCTCTCCCTCTGTCTCTCTCTCCATCTCTCTGTCTCTCTCTCTTCCTCTCTCTGTCTCTGTCTCTGTCTCTCTGTCTCTCCCTCTCTCTCTCCTTCTCTCTCTCTCTGTCTCTCTGTCTCTCTGTCTCTCCCTCTGTCTCTCTGTCTCTCTGTCTCTGTCTGTCTCTCTGTCTCTCCCTCTCTCTCCGTCTCTCTGTCTCTGTCTCTGTCTCTGTCTCTGTCTCTCTTTCTCTCTCTCCCTCTCTTTTGTGCCGTGAGGGATGGATCAAGCGCTCCCTTGCTGACTGAGCTACTCCCTAGCCCAGACACTGTTATCATCATTGTATAAATAGTTTTTCCTCTCAGAATATCTTTTCTCCAGATTGTTAAGATCTATGTCTCATTTTTCTTAATCTTCTTTCCCTGACTTATTCAACTGACAATAATTTATTCTCTCCATATATCCCCAGCATCCATTCACTGGTCAGGGATGCTCTTGGCTACAGGTGATAAAACAAAACAAGTGCCTTTCTGATGTCTAGAGACCATTCCCGCCTATCACTGAGAAGCCAGAATGTAGGTACAGGTATAGATACAGTCCACCCAATAAACAAATGCCCAACACTATGGGGAACATCAAACTCAAACTACCAAAGCGCCAAGTGAAGTTTTCCTTCTTTGTTTTCTTGCAGTCTCATCCTGCTCATTGGTCTTTAACAGGAAAGCTGCCATTTGTACTTGTAACTTTTATCATCACTGTAACCAAATACCCGACAAGAGCTAACTTTCAGAAGAGTTTGTCTTGGCTCACAGAGGATGTAATCAATCATGGCTCCAGAAACATGGCATCCAGAGGGTCGGATCATCACATGTACCCATGGTCAGAATGCACAGGATGATGAATCCTGGCACTCGGATCACTTTTTCCTTTTGATTCAGTCCTGGTCCCCAGCACACAGAATAGTGCCACTTTCATCTGAGATGGGCTTTCCCACCTCACTTTATTCAGTCCAGAAATTCCCTTTAACTCATGCCCAGGAATTTTTCTTTTAAGTGATTCCAGAGCCTGTCAAGTTGACAGTCAGTGTTAACGTCACACTGTTACAGTGTCATGTTTCATCTGGCAACATAAATGTTAGTGGCATAGGTATGGCAGTTCCTCAAAATCAGTATAGCCTAGGGGTGGGAGGACAGCTCAGTGTCCAAAAGCTGAGTGAAAAACAATTTTCAGTGTCATGTATGGGTTGCATCTCATGAAGTGGGCATTAACGAGGTCAAAATGCCCATAAGAGTTATACCACTTTTACACCAGTAGGCCTTGTAGCCAAATCACTGTTGTAGGTCACAGGGTTTGTAGTACAGTGTTACTGAAATTGATGGCTTTTCCCCCTGACTTGGTGTGCTGTGCGCTACAGTGATGGGCCAAGTAACAATGGACCTCTGAAATTGCGAGCTAAACTAGACTCCCCTCCTTCTTCCTTTGTCCTCCTCCTCATCATCTTCTTTGCTTTTTGAGACAGTGTCTCACTATATAGCTCCAATTGTTCTGGAACTCCTTCTGTAGGCTGGCCTTGAGCTCAGAGATCCTCCTGCCTCTGCCTCCAAATGCTGGGATTAAAGGTGTGCACCATCACACCTGGTTGAGCTTTTTTTTTTTTTTCTTCTTTATCTTAGCTTGATTATCTCAGTGGTTTTTGCTTTTTCAATAGCAATTGCTGATTGATGCAGATATTTAAACAGCCATCTTCCCAGCAGTGTTAGTCACAAAAGTTAGAAACTGGAAGCAAGCCTTGGATGAATGGATGTGCTCTGTCCATGCAGGGAGCAATTTTCCTGACTTGCAAAGCAGGAACTTCTGACGTGTGCTTCAACATGGAGGAACCCTGAAGTCCTTCTGCTGAGCAACATAAGATCGTCACAGGAGACATACGGAATGATGCTACTCTGTCTGGTGCTAAAAGGAGGAGTCAAATCAGGGACAGCAAGTGTAGGTGGTCAAGCCTGGTGGGTAGTGCTTAGGGGCTTCATTTGGAAAGCTAGGCAAGTTCTAGAGATGGTGGAGATGCTTTGAAACACGTGAATGTACTTGATGTTAGAGACCTGTGCTCATCAAAAGAATTAAGCTGTGGATCTTACCACTAAAGAGACAAGGAATTAGTTAAAACAAAACGACATCATCACCATAGGTGACTGGTGGAAAGTATAGCAGGACTCTTGCAGAAGTTTTCCTGGGCTGAGGGTGTAAGTCACTATGGTGGCTTCATTGGAAGGCCTACAGGCCCCTCAGGAGTTGTGAGGCTGTGGGATTCTGATCACAGACAGTGAGAATGATGTGGCTTCTTCAGGAAAGCAGCTTTGAACCATGTAGATAGACTCAGATGAACTCCTGTTTGAAAGAATTGAATGAGGAGTACAGAAAAGCAGGGCTTTTGAGACAGGGTTTCTCTGTGTATCCCTGGCTGTCCTAGAACTCACTCTGTAGAACAGGCTGGCCTCAAACTCAGAGATCTGCCTGTCTCTGCCTCTCAAATACTGGGATCAAAGGTGTGAACCACCACTGCCTAGAAAAACAGGGCTTCAATATAATTTTTGTTTGTCTTCCACACATAGTAATGTATAATTTCATCAGTTATTTTTAAACCTTAAGGTGAAATGTTAAAGGTGGCCTGGATATGGAGGAAGGGGAAGCTGCTTGGGGGATGCAGTAAGATCTCATGTAGGCTATGACAGAGACTAAACTGCATGGCTTCCTCTGTTTCTCGTTCAAGGTTGCTGGGAAGGCTTGCTCAAGAAGGAGGGGCTTGGCGGGGACATGTTGCTGACCCTGCATGGCTATATTCTATTTTTCTTATTCATGTTTCCCAGGGGCTCCTTAGACAGTGCTTCTCTGGGGTCCTGGGTACTAAGGCCTCTCCAGCCAGCAGTGCCTGGTGAAGGCCATCTTTGCTTTGGTTGCATCCATTCTCCTGCAGAAGTAATCAGGCTCCCTCTGCATCTGGAAGGACCAGAAACATCTGTTTTCTCCCCCTAGGATCCACAGCTTCTTGGTGGCTTCTGTCTGCAGACAAAGCAAACAGGAGCTGAGGGGAGGGGCTGAGGAAGCTGGGGTTAAGGGAGCCTGGTTCTCACCCAGCAGGAGGTCTGTTTGCACATGCTTCACTCAACCCTAAAAATCACATACAGGCATTTGGCCCAGGTCCTAATGAGCTCCGGGGACTTCTGACCAGCACAGTCTGCCCTCCTGACACAAAAAACACAATTAGATGTGTGCAAGTAGCCTGTGAAACACCTTGTCACACAGAGCTCTCTAGCATCTCCTGCCCCACCTGCCCCGCCCCTCCTCCAGAGGCAGAGTGAGCTGGCAGCCATGGAAGACAATGGCTAATAAGTCAGAATGAACACAGCAGCATGGTCCCAAGCCCTTGGCCGGGCAGCAAAAGGGAAGAAGAACAGGAGCCGTTGGTGGTGGTGACAGTGTGCCATCGATCTTCATTTCTCTGTTATAAAGAATCCAAGTCCCTTGGAGTGCTGGCAATGTCACTGTGGGTGAAGAGATTGCAGCAAAGCACAGTACGGTTAAGATCAATGTCCCATTGCAGCCCATGACCTTGAGGCAATTCCCAAGGCTCTGGAGGATAATAGGTTGCTCTGAGTGGTGACTTAATGAGGTATAGCCACAGGCAAAGGCTTCTGGCCCATTTGCTGGAGAAGAGCAAAGATTTAGCCTTCAGTACCTGTTAAAAGAAAAACCCTTGTGCATCTTAATACATTTAAGGGGCCATTTCTGAAAGCCCGTGCAGACCCTGCCCGTGGAAACACTGCTTGGGGGCAGCTGTGATGATGGGAACCAGTCTGGGTGGGTGAGGTCAGCTCTCTGCTGGTAGGAATGCTTGTACTGAGGCTGTGGCTGGTGTCCTAGACTGCTTGTTCCTCTAGGTTTTGTGGGTTGCTTTCCTGCAGTAGAGGAGGAGGGCAGTTTGGGAAAGGCATAGCTGGCAGGGTCTGAATTACTGGTCTACCTGAAGTTGCAGCAAATGAAATGAAACCTATTGGGGGTGTGACATTGCTCATAGGTAATGCCAACAGTTGGGAGGTCAAGATAGGGAGGGCAGCTTGAGCCTGGATGGGATTCCATCTCAAAACAATGAAAATGTAATCTTAAAAAGATAAAGGACAGGTGGGCGTCAGTGGTACATTACTTTAATCCCAGCACTTGGGAGGCAGAAGCTGGAGGATCTCTGAGTTCAAGTCCAGCCTGGTCTACAGAGTTCCAGGACAGCCAAGGCTATACAGAGATACCCTGTCTTGAAAAATAAAGAGAGGGAAGGATGGAGGGAGAGAGAAAGAAAGAGAGAGAGAAAGAGAGAGAGAGAGAGAGAGAGAGAGAGAGAGAGAGATAGGTGGTTTATCTACTACCAAGCCTGATGACTCAAGCCGCTCTCCTGTGACCTCTACTAGAGCAACATGGCTCACATGCACTTGCCACACATGCACACAAGATAAAAATTAAAGATAGATAGATAGATAGATAGATAGATAGACAGACAGACAGACAGACAGACAGACAGACAGACAGACAGACAGATAGATAGATAGATAGATAGATAGATAGATAGATAGATAGATAAATCTGCTCTTTTCCAAGGACAGGTCACTTAGAGAAGATGAGTTTTTGATGATAAATTTCCACCCAAGTTGACTTAAGCAAAAGACATAACACCCAAAAAAGGGTGTTTACTCTCTGGTTATTTGTTTTGTTACTGTGACAAAGTGCCTAGTAAGTGTGACTTCAGGAAGGAAGTGCTTGTGTTGGCTCACAGTTCTAAGGGATGCCATCCATCAGGATGGGCAGAACCGCAGCGTGAGGCAGCTGGTTACATAGTGTCCACACTCAGCAGCCAGTTACCAGCATGGCTGCTCCGTTCCCTTGGTGCTTTGTATTCATCCTGGAATCTCAGTTCACAGAATGGGATCGCCCATATTAAGGTGCTTTCTCCCACTTGAACTAATCTAATCGATTTCTTTTCTCATGTCAATTCTAAATGCCACCAAGATTAGCCTCATACATTTCTTAGGATTGGAGGCAACAAGATGGATGAGATTCAGTTCCGGCCAGGTCTAAGCAGTCAAGTCCTGCTGCCCCATCTGCACATTAAACCATCTCCAACGGTTGTGGAGAAAGGGGAACATTACTTCATTGCTGGTGGGATTGCAAACTGGTACAACCACTCTGGAA
>NW_022196911.1:55119651-55130066 GCF_008632895.1 Mastomys coucha
AAAAAAAAAAAAAAAATAAACAAAACAAAACAAAACATCTCCAGCTCCGGTTTCTTCAGCTCCTGGCTTATTATCAGTCAACCTTGACTGTCTCGGGCAAAGTGGGCAGGGCCACATGATGCCGAAGAAAGAAAATTTCCAAAGGAAGCAGCACTGTTGGAGGCTAACATGGAAACAGTCATCTATTACATCCATCAGACACGCCTGGTGGTACGAGCATGAAAGTAGTCACCCGTGGCATCCACCAGACACACTAGCTGTCCCTTGTACTGTCTGGCTCCTTCCTCCTAGTGGAGTAAACAGACAACTTCTGCCTGTATACCTCTGTGACAAGGTATTCATTCCTTCAGAAGCAACTCCTTTGGCAGAACTGGTTCCCCCACCATAACTACCATTCACAGGGCCAGCTCTACTGGATAACAGAGACCACTGATTGCCAACACCAGGCATCTATCTCCCATCCTTTCCCTCTCTTCTGCCTAGGAGCCATCAACAGATGGGCTGGGTAGATAGGGCAGTCTGTTCACTGTCTGAAACAGCACCAATCAAGTGTGACAGCCTTATGGGAAATTCCTTCCATCTTTTCTCCCTCGCCTAAAATAGCCATTTCCTTCTAGGTTGTGTGAAGGGGGTGGGGCGGGGTGGAGCAGCGTCAGCATCTACAGGTGCCTGGTTTGGAAGTATTCTTGGAAAGGTCAGAGTAGTTCTGGTGACCACTGAGCCAGGTACTTCCAGCTGGCCATTCACCAGAGGACAGTCTGGAGTCCTTGAGCTTCTACCCATAGGTAAGCATGCACTACAAGGTAGCTGGACTCCTTTTTAGGTTCCTTAGGAATCTGTGGCTGTTTGGACATGACATCCATGCCACAATTCCTAGGAGTTTCAATCTCAAGTCACGTCTACCAAGCTGCTAGGGTCCCACGGAAAGGTGGGTGTGACTCAATAAATCAGTCTTGGTTGAGATTTCACGAGCAATCAAGACATAAGTGCAAGGTACACTTTTTGGGGGTGGGCAGTCAGCTAGCCTTAGGAGTGTCTCTTTCTGGCCTGTCTCACCACTGTGATAGAAGGGAGGCTCTGACTAAGGGTGGCAATTGTACTCTGCCACATCTTTTCCTAGTGCACCTTTCTTAACCACTGTACAGAGCTGCTACGGAGGCAAAGGAGCCTTGTCTCTCCACAAGGCCTCCGTGGCTCTTTTGTTGCCTACGGGGATGGACAGCTACATTTGCCCCAATGTCACCGGCTGCCTGTCACTATTGAAGAAGTAGCCCAATTGGCTCGGACTCACTTACTATAACCATCAGGCCACTCTCCGTTCTTTATTGTCTCACAGTCTTGTGCTGGCTGTCCTGGAGGGAGGTTGGTGGATGTTTGGCTTATCTCCACCAAATGGTGAGGACAGCTGGGGCCCATCCAATTAGAGGCAGCTGGCATGCCTAGGGCGTGTCTGAGAGGTCAAGAGAGACGGGGGCTGGGATAGGGGTTTAAGAAGGAAGGCCTTAGAGACTACAGGTATCCTAAGAGGTCCTTGGCTCTCCTAAGTCCTACTCCTTGACCTCCAGGATGCCGAAGACCCTGTGTGGGAGCAGGTGGTGTTCTGTTTTGGTCTTATACAATCAGGTACTGCCAGCATAGGTCTCAGAGTATGCTCAGAGGGCTTCTTGCCTGCTTCACCAGTCTAGAGAGGGCCTGTCCACCTCCACTCACCAGTCTAGAGAGGGCCTGTCCACCTTCACTCACCAGTCTAGAGAGGGCCTGTCCACCCCCATTCACCAATCTAAAGAAGTCCTGTCCACCCCCATTCACAATCTAGAGAGAGCCTGTCCACCCCCATTCAGCAATCTAGAGAGGGCCTGTCCACCCCCATTCACCAGTCTAGAGAGAGCCTGTCCACCCCCATTCTCCAGTCCTGGGTCCTGGGTCTCAGGTACCTGTCATTGCCTCAGATGCTGCTGTTTGCAGCATAAACTTTCCCTGGACTGGGTGGTCATGGGAAAACATCAAGCTGTACCTAGGCTGTTCAACTAGAGTGTGAAGTCTTCAGAATCTCTGAAGATCAGAGGCCCAGAGTCTGAAGACATCAACCCTGAGTGAGTGGAAGGGCCTGCTCTGTGAAGGACCATCCACAAGAAGATGTTTTGCCAAATCTGAAACTCAGAGCTATTGGGATGACAACAGTCTAAGGAAGAAGCAGAACCAGTGGGGCTGAGTTGAGCCAGGGGTAGAACTGGCAAATGGGAGAGCTGATATTCTAACCTCAGCGCTGGAAACGAACGAACAACCAGAGAAACACTTTGGGCAAAGGGTCTGAGGAACTGGTCGGTGATGACACTCAGTCCATGCCCTAGCACATGCGTGACATTATTTCAAATAGGGTCATCGCCCCTGAAGAAACAGATTGTGATTATCCTTGTGGGCCCAAAACCAAATGACAAGTGTCCTTGTGGAGATGAAGCAGAAAGACAGACACAGACAGGGCACCCCTGGTGTCAGGAAGCCAAGCCAAGCCAAGCCAGAGGCTGACAGGGACACAGTCCTCAGGGATGGAGGGGTAGGAAGGTCCCTCCCAGAGAGCTTCCAGAAGTGTCCTGCAGACACCTTGATCTTGGAATTCTGGCTTCCTAGAACACCCCATAAAGGTGCTCAGTGGAGATGTGGAGGCGACCTTTCAGACTGCCAACGAAGGAACTCTGGTGGGAAGAGAGCTGCCAGCCGTGCTCACAGATCTCAGCTCAGCCCCAGAGTAGCCGACTTTCTCTAGCTCTTTCCTTATTTCCTTTTTTTAATGCTCCATAAAACCCAGTGACAGTTGGGACCCAGGGCACCCGGTCTTGCATGATCACCAGACTCTCAAAGGCTTCTGAATGGTTCTTCTGGGTTCCCAGAAGTAATTTGGTTATTTATTTTAAACCAACCTTGTTTGGAAATTGTTTAAAGCAATGACAATAAAGCAAAGCTAAATTGTATTTCACCTGCTGAAGTATCATTTAAAACCAGATGACAGAAAGCCCTTTGGCAAATGACTTCATAGCAGGTTGGCTTTTTGTTTTTTCTGAGTTTAGACAACTGTGCAGCAGGTTAATTTAAAACCACTTTTACTACATTTTATTTATTTTGTGTGCAGTGTTTGTATGTGGGCATGCATGGGCCCAGCAAGCATGTGCCATGGCGGATGCCCTGAGTTCAGTTCCCCTGGACCCACATGATAGGACAGAACTGGCTCCTGTAAGTTCTTTTTTTTTTTTTAATAAGATTTATTTATTGTTATATGTAGGTGCACTGTAGCTGTCCTCAGACACACCAGAAGAAGATGTCATATCTCATTATGGATGGTTGTGAGCCACCATGTGGTTGCTGGGATTTGAACTCGGGACCTTCAGAAGAGCAGTCAGTGCTCTTAACCGCTGAGCCATCTCTCCAGCCTCTCCTGCAAGTTCTTATTTGACCTTCACATGAACAAGATGGCATAGATGAGGTCACACACACTGTAAGAGCACACACACAGACACACACACACACACATATACAAACACAAATATATGCGATAAAAATAAATTAGACATAGTTAAGAGATTAGCTGTAATAAGTAACCATAAAAGAGATCAATTACAGCAATGCAGTGTAACTTAGCAGCCGTATTCCTCCTGTGCCAAGGGAACATTATTAAACAAAATACAGGCCACTGTGGATGGCAGCTTATTTGGTAATGGAGGTAGCTACTGAGTGAGTGACTAAGAGTGGCAAGGGATGAAGAAATGACTCACTTCCCAGGCAAAACAGAGAGGTACAGGGCCAGTCATGCTTCTCAGAATAGCATGCGGTCTGAACCTTACAGATTATTTATTGCTACAATGTTCTATTTAAGATTTTTCAGGGCTCCAGTGGGTTCAGAGAACATCTGACGACCAGGCCTCCAGCTTCCACAGAACCAGAGAGCGTTTTGTGAGAACCAAGTCTCCAGATGAGTTGCCTCAGAGGTCAGTGCAGAACTGAGCTTTGGTTCCACTTCCCAGGGTCCCCTGAGAGATGGGGCTTTGGTCCCAGTGGTCTCTGAGGTCAATATGGGGTGGGGTTCTGATATATGAGATGCTAAATATCACTGCAGGACCTAGCATCTATATTTCCATGGTCCCAGAGGTTACTTTGGGCCTTTGGCTCTAACTATGGCCTCTTGGTAGTAGACTGACTTCAGAGGGTCTGAAGTTTGGTATCCTGCCTCTGGTAGGTTCATAGGTCACCAGGGTGACCAAGAATTAGACTCCATCTGCTCACCTCAGTGCTTAGTGTGCAGCCCTACCCTTGATCCTGTTGGCACATAGCCAAGACAGAGTCACTTTAGCAATCCACTCTATAGTCAACATCAACTTTTTCCAGTCCTCATAGCTGAACTTTGTGCAGATATTACTATAAGAGACACAAACACTAGAATATCCAAACAAAAGAGGAAGTCAGAACAATCCTACTCCAATAGAGATTAAAATATGACAAAGTGACATAAGAAATATGGCATCGGATATCTATGACCCATCACCAACCACCCAACTCCCCATAAGAAACACCCAAATTACACAAATGGCCAAATTGCCCGAGAAAGAAGTTGAGTCCTATCGTTCAAAAGAATCAATGCAGCCAGGCGGTGGTGGCGCGCCCCTTTAATCCCAGCACTTGGGAGGCGGAGGCAGGCGGATTTCTGAGTTCGAGGCCAGCCTGGTCTACAGAGTGAGTTCCAGGACAGCCAAGGCAACACAGAGAAACCCTGTCTCGAAAGAAAAATAAAAGAATCAATGCTGACTCCGGAGGTGGGGGGAGACCCACCCCCATCTGCCTCTGGGTACAGACCCAGCTTAGCTCCTTCCTGTGGACCTTCCCTTCCCTTCCAGACCATCCTCATCCCTTTGTGTCAGCTGCTCAGACCTAGAGACGCTCTCTGCCAGGAATCCCCAGTGACCCCAGCAGGCTGGAACTCCCTCTCCTCCACTGAGATCGCTCCTGCCTCACACTCAGCCCTGTGGCAGCCTGCTTGAAGGTACCCCTCCTCTGACTCCAACTGCATTCACTGGAGACTCCAGCTCTTGGTACAGACCCAGATGCCCCAGTTCTTACACCCCTCCCTCTCCAGGCATATTCTTTGTTCTTAGTGCAGCCTACTTGCAGGCGTCCCTCCTCCCACCACATCTCCACCTTGCCACCTTGTTGCAGACAGGATCCCTTGGTCCTTTCCCTCCATCCCCTGCCTCAGCCTTTACTACTAGCTCTTTTCTATCATTGCTGCCCACAGACCCACAGACCCTCTACCAAGGAACCCACAGCCACCACTCTTTCCCAAGATTCAGAGAAGACAACAGAAATCGAGGAACAGAATTCTCACCCATGCCCAACAAAGACAAGAACAGTCATGAGCACCTAGAACCACTTCAAACACCATGACTCCAAAACAAAAATACAAACATCAACAGCTAAGATAATATGCCTCTACCAGAACCCAGTAACACACCTTGCAAGTAACCTTGTAAGCAATAGAGCTGAAGCACAAGACAAGGACTTCAAAATAACAATTCTGAACACGCTCGAGAACCTTAAAGATGATATGAACAGAAATCACTTAATGACACTGCGAGAACAGAAACAGCTGAATGAGATAGTGAAACCAATGTAAGGCAAGAAAGTAGACTCTAACAAAGAGGCAGAATTACTAGAGAGCACCCGCATTGAGATAAAACTTGGGAAGCCAAACAAAAACCTCAGAGGTAAGCCTTAACAACCAAATACAAGACATGGAAGAGAGAACCTCAGCCATTGAAGACAAGAGAGAAGAAATGAATAACTCAGCCAAAGAAAATATCAAATAAAAAAACCAAATCACCTCCACCAAACGAACAAACAAAAAACCAGCCACAGAACATCCAGGAAACCCAGGACACCAGGAAAAGACCAAATCTAAGAATAAGAGGAATAGAGGAAAGAAAAGAAACCCAGGTCAAAGGCATAGAAAATATTTTCAATAAAACCAAAGAAGAAAATTTCCCTAACGTAAAGGAGATACCTATGAAAGTACAAGAATCATACAGAACACCAGGTTGGACCAGAAAAGAAATTCTCCATGACACATAGTAATCAAAACACTAACTGTACAGAACAAAGAAATATTACTAAAAACTAAAACAATTTTGAATAATGAAAGAACTGTTGGAGGTTTCACCATCCTCAGACCCAAAGCATACTACAGAGCTGCCACGGACCAGGGTTTCTTGCGGGGTCCCTTATTCCGCGGGACGATGGGTTCTGGCCAGGTGGGCACGGGATTCAGCTTTGACAAACAGACTACACAAGTGGTGTAAAATCTGAGTGTATTTCTTTTAAAAATGACATGAGGCTTTTACAATCATTGCAAAAGAGAAATGAAAAATCTGGCAGCTCAATAGTTGAGGTACTTCTGAGGCTATCTAAAACATACTGGGTCTAAAGCAGAAGCTATCTCCTCTGAACTGGTGCTGCATCCCCCGGGCCCAAGTGCTCTGGGCCCGGGGGACTGCGAGAGGTACATGAATCTGAGTCCTAGCCCATCTAAGTTCTAGTGCTAGTCCTGCATGTGAGTCTAAGTCTTTCTTCCCCCAGTCCTAGTGCTAGACTTAAGTCATGTCGGCAAGCGACCCCCACACACCCAGGTCAGCAGGTGTGAAGCAGGAGGAAGAGGGGTGGAGCCTTCTCTGTTGAGGTATTCTTATACTAATTCTCTGGTTCTTGCTGGAGGCAGGCAGAGGAGAATCTTGACCTAACACTTTCAGCTAATGTCTTAGAGTGAGAGAAACCTTTCAATTACTCTCTAGTACTTAAAACATTAAACTAGGATAGTTGGAAACATTGGTGAAGGTCAGAAAGCAATGTCCGAATTTTCTCTTGCTAGCTGTAAGAAAATGATATCTTGGTGAGTTCCTAGCACACTAGTACGAGGACATATCTGGGCCACCTCTGAGTTTGGGGTGCCAGGTGACAATGCGGAGGCAGGAGACTGACTTTCCTTGAAGTTTACGCCTCAGATACCGCCTTCGCACAAAGTGTGCGTGGCACAGAGCTATTGTTATACAAACATGGTATTGACATAAATAAAAATAAAAGCATGGTATTGACTTAAACAAAAGCAGACATATTGATCAATGGACTAGAACTGAAGACTCAGACATAAGTTCACATACCTATAGATACCTGAGTTTTGACAAAGCCGAATGTATACAGACTGGAAAAAAGACAGCGTCTTTAACAAATGATGCCGGTCAAACTGAGTGGCAGCATGTAGAAGAGAGAAAATAGCTCTGGAGCACCCTGCACACAACTCAACTCCAAGTGGATCAAGGACCTCAACATACCAGAGACCCTGACTCAGATAAAAGAGAAAGTGGGAAATAGGCTTGAACTAATGGCACAGGGAGGAACTTTCTAAACAGGACACCCAGAGCACAGGCACTAAGATCAACAGTTGTAATTTTGATCTTTTCAAAACCTATTTTTAATGATGGTTCTTAAATGCATTAACCTCCCTTTTGGTCCACCACCCACCAGAGGTGGAGGAAAAGAAAGGATACAGGGGAAGTACCAGTTTAGGAATGGCTCTTTGGAGCAACTCTTGTGTATTGTCTGGAAATCGGCAGATCAGTTCACAGGAATCAACAGTGGCAGCTCAATCCACTCGCAAACACTTCACAGATACACCAGCAGTCCAGCTCAGTAGAGTCAGGATAACAAACATGAATCAGCAGTGATGGCACTACCTTACAGAGACTGCCAGGCCTCAGCCTCAGCTCGAGTCAGCAGGAGGGGCCAGGAGGAACGCCAGGAGAAGTTCTCTGCTGTGCAGCAAAGATCAGAGACGATCCCAGACCCACAAGTATTGCACAGCTAGCTCTATAAGCAAGTCAAACTCAGCCTCTGTCACTGTCCATCAAGTTCTAGTTATACTCTCTCCAAACATCATGCGCCCTCCACGGGTCCTGCCTTAACGCATGTGTCTGTCTCAGCTGGCATCACTCTGCCAATCAGCCTGAAGCCTCAGCATTCCACCAGAAGTTTTTTGGTGCTTTTCTTTCTATGGAGTCCCCATAAATGCAGCTCAACAATACAATATAAGGCAGACCAATACATGTATGTCTATTAGTGTCATTAGCTAAGAATCTTTTATCATGCGTCCTTTCACTTGCTTGCTTTAGCAGATCATGCTTTCATCTGTGTCTACTTCAGCTAAACATCCCTTTACATGTTGCCCCAGCAAAACACCATCCAACTGACTCTCCAAAGAACCCTTAAGTTTCCACTTCAAACAATCAATAAACAGGACCTCATGAGACAGAAAAGCTTCAGGACAGCAAAGGACACCAACATTCAGGCAGAGCACAGAATGGGAAAAGATCTTTACTAGTTACATGTCTGACAGAGGGTCTAAACTATATAAAGAATTTTTAAAAACCTGGATAATAATAATAATAATAATAATAATAATAATAATGGGGAACAGAACTAAACAGAGACTTCTCAAAAGGCAACTTACATATGGCTAAGAAACACTTAAAGAGATGTTCAACATCTGTGTGGTGGTTCCTCAGGAAGCTAGGGACAGATCTAGCTCAAGATCCAGCTCTACCACTCTTGACCATGTACCCTGGGGACTCTGGATGCTACTACAGAGACACTTGCTCATCCACGATCAATGCTGTTCTAGTTGTAAGAGCCAGAAACTGGAAACAGTCTAGATGTCTATGTATGGATAGTGAAAATGAGATACATTTACATAATATAATATTTTTTAACCAACTAAAAAAAATTAAATTTTGGGGTAAATGAATGGAGCTAAAAATTTTCCCAAGTGAGGTAACCCAGACCAAAATAGACAAATATTGTATGCTCTCTCTTATATGTGTTTATTAGCATTTAAGCCTTCAATATGAATGCTATCATCTGTACAATTACAAAAGAGGTATTGAGTTAGGGATTAGGGGGAGGAGAGAATCTTCCAAGGAAGTGGAAATAAATATACAGTTACAGAGAAACAGGGAGGCTAGAGTACAAGGATTAAATGGAGAAGGGGCTAAAGGAGACAGGTAAGGAGGGAATATGAGGGGGAGTAATTAACACAAAGGGCCATATGGAAACCATCTACTGTAGAAGCTTCCATACATGTTATATATAATGTGTCACATATATTCAATAATCAAATATATCATATTTCATATATATTAAAGAAATCAAAATGGAGTTACCAAATAACATGGGAGGCAATACTCCAACTAGACATCTTTTGCCATCAAGTGAAACCCCCAGTACCAGGAATGGACTTCATTTAGTTGAATTGTTGGTCAAAGGAGCCTATGCAAACCTCCAAACATCTCAAGACTATTGGTTATTCTCCACAAACTAATGGTCAGGCTCTATTGATGAAGATAATACATAGCTCACTGAACATGGAGTTGTCAAGCTAGGTCTAACTAGAGGCTTCACCCACATGATTTGTGTTCATGGAACTGGAACGTCCTCTGCACACTACCAGAGGAGAAAGATAGCCACCAACCCTGCTAGCGACAAACCCTACAGTGATCTGCAAACCACTGCAACCCACACGGTGACTTGCTTGCAAGATATTCTGGTTTAATAGTAGCACAAAGATTATAGGAGTAACCAACCACTCCCCTGATTGTATTTGTGGTCCAGTCCAAGAGCTGGAACCCATGCAGGATGCTGCTCAGGTGGCCAAGCACCTGAGACTGGGTAGGCCACTAGAGCCAGAGGTGGATGACTCCATGGGAACTGTCTTCCAGACACAACATGTTGATGACAGGACATATGAACTCAAAGGCGGTGGCACATGCACAGAGCCTGCACAGGTTCAAGGCAGATAGGGTCCCACTGCGGAGATGGGGAGGTGGGCATGAACTCTCACCCCAACCAAGAAGCTACCTGAAACTACACTGGCTTGCAGAGGAAAAATTAGCTTTCTCCAATGAGTTTCATGGAGTACATTGACCACACTTGAGGATAGCCGTGACACTCAGCAGTGGATGGTCAATGCAAAACAAACTCAGGGGTATTTTTGTGGACATTTTATGTCTAATTGCTTTGTTTGGGCATATTTTTTTTTCTTATTGGTCTTTTGCTTGTATATTATAGTTTCTGATTTTGTGAGTTGGTTTTTGTTTGTTTATGTGTGTGTTGCAGAGTTTGATACCACTGAGACCCCCAGACAAAATGTAAACTTAAAAGATAAAAAAAAAGTATATTTATAGTAATGTTGTGACAACAGTCAGTTTGACAAGCTCAGAGCTCCTGCAGAAGGGGAAGAGAGGAGCTGAAAGTTTTAAAGGTGCAAATCGCAGCTCCCTCAACTCTGGGGAGTTTTTACTCCATGCGGCATTGTTTGTTTTTTTTTT
>NW_022196911.1:55130081-55138884 GCF_008632895.1 Mastomys coucha
TTTTTTTTTTTTTTTTCCTGAGCAAGTGAGATTTCAGAAGCAGAATTTTCTTCTTTTTTTGACATAGTAGCTTAGTCTGAAACTCAGTTTTAAATGGAGTTAGTTTTTAACCATTGTGTGTGTGTGTGTGTGTGTGTGTGTGTGTGTGTGTGCTCACGTGCGTGCGCATATGGTGGTGTGTGTGTGAGAAAGAGACAGAGAGACAGACAGACAGATGCATATACATATATAACATATATAATATATATGGAAAAGTTAATGAGCCAAACAATATTTCCAAGAAGCCTGGGACACATCCAAGAAGCCATTCCTGAGAGTTCATGATGTAGATGAACAATCAGAAGTAAAATGGACTGAAACAGACACACTATTTAGTGAAATGGTAATTTTAAAAAACTCCCAAATTTACAGAAAGCATGTTTCCACACATAAGATGTGCATAGAACTCCTAGTAGACATGACCAGAGAAGAAATTGACCACAACATATTATAATCAGGATGTCTAAAGTACAAAGTCAAAAATAAGCCAGTTAACCCAAGAAAAAGACAGCCCTAACACAAAGGCAGCAATATCAAATCACCAAGACTGTTCACCAGAAGAGCATGGAATGAGACATTTCAAACTCTAAAAGTAAACAATTGTGATCCAGAGATGTCATAGCCTACAAAATGATCTTTCACAATTGGTGGAGAAATAAAGGTATTTTAAGACAAACACAAATTAAGACAATTCTGCAGAAAGTCCTCAGTGGAACACAACACAGGAAGAAGGTGAACGAAGACCTGACTGTAACCACAGATAGACAAGCCGGACTTGGGGAAGAAGCAACTGCACCTGGCATGAAAGGTCACCAAAAACTCGGAACTATCGTGGGAGCAGAGAGAAAAAAGCAATAATCTAGCAAAACAGATTGTCACCTAACACATTTACAGAAAACAGTGAACCCCTTTCAACAGTAACCTTCATATAAATGGCCTCTGCTCATCATTAAAAAGATACAGATTAAAGAACTGGATTTAAAGGTAAGAACCAACTATATGCTCTCTTGAAGAAACACACTTAGCCAACAATGCCATCAAGAAATTTGATACCAAAGGATGGAAAAAAATACCAAGCAAATGGCCAATGTAAACTGAAACTCATTAGAAGAGATAAAAGGGGCACTAAATTAGGGGTATTTTTTTTTTGCTATGTTTCTTTAGCAGAATAATGGTATCAGGTTTCCACTAGGCCCATGGGATAGAAGAGAGGATTTGGAAATAAAACAGCAAGGCTGGGGCACTCAAATTGGCAAAGGAGGCAAAAACACAGTTTGGAAAAAGAGCTAGTCTAGTGGGGAAACAGTGCTGGCAAAGCTGGTTCCACCCACAGGAGAACGAAATTAGATTTATATCTTTCACTTTGTACAAAGCCCAGTTCAAAATGGATTAACAAAAACCTTAAAGTAAAATCTAAAAGCCCTGAAACTTTAGAAGAAAACACAGGCTACGGATAGCCCTCAAGACTTTAGGGAAGACAAGACCATTTTAAACAGAACACCAGCAGCACAGGAACCAACTCCACCATCAACTGATGGAAACAGGAGAACATCAGTTCTCTGTATAAGACACAGTCAGCAGTTAACAGACAGCCCAGAGAAGGGGAGAAAATCGGGACCTGGTATACTTCAGACAAGGGGCTAATGTCCAGAACTTAGAAAGAACTGTGGAGATTAAACACCAAGGGAATAAAACTGCCAATCAACAAATGGGCAAATGAACTGAATAGACAGATTTTAAACAGGAAGGAAGAAAGGAAAGAAGGAAGGAAGAAAGACAGACAAATGGCCAATTAAATATTTTTAAAAGTATCCTATATCCCTGCCCTCAGGGAATGCCAATCAAAACTACTTTGAGGTAACACCTCACCCCAAATGGCTGTTGTCAATAAATCTGACAACAAATGTTGGAGAAGACGTGGAGAGACTGGAGCCCTTATTCACTGTTGAAAAGAATTTACTGTTGTTGAGGGTGAAAATTGATACAGTTCTGTGGAAACCAGTTTAGAGATGTCTCAAAAATGAAAACCAGAACTAGCACATGACCCAACTATTCCACTCCTGGGTATACACCCAGCAAACCACACCCACCTTAGAGATACGTGCACCACTGTGTTAATTACTGTTTAACTCACTATATGGTAAAGAAATTGGAATCAACAGAGGAACAGATAATGAAATATATATACATATATATACACACATATATATAATGTTATATATAATGGAATATAATATATAATGAAATATATATTAATTATATATAATGAAATATTGCTTAGCTCTAAAGAAAAATGAAATAAAAATTTGCAAGAGAACAGATGCACTTAGGATGTATAATATCCAGTGAGGTCACACAGTCTCAGAAAGAAAAAAAAAACTATGTCCTCTTTCGTATGGTGAATCTAGCGAATACTCTACATACACATGCAAACAAATGTGCCTTGGGTACAGTATGACATGGAGAAGAGAGAACAAGAAAGGCTGAACACTAGGGGGAAGAAGGGCTGAATGCAAGTAAAGAACAAGAAAATTGTTTTTCTAGTTCTTGGTTTTTCGAGACAGAGTTTCTCTGTGTAGCCCTGGCTGTCCTGGAACTCACTCTGTAGACCAGGCTAGCCTCGAACTCAAACAGGAACTCAAACAGGGCAGGAACCTGGAGGCAGCAGCTGATGCAGAGACCCTGGAGGAGCACAGCTCACTGGCTTTCCCCATCTGCCTCAGGAGCACCTGGCCAGGGGTGGCCCCACCCACAACGGGTTGGACCCTCCCACTTTAATCACTAATTAAGAAACTGCCTCACAGACTTGCCTAGAGTCAGATGTAGGGAGGGAGGCATTTTCTCAGCTGAGGTTCCCTCCATTCAGGGGATTCTAGCTCCGTGTCCAATTGACATAAACCAGCCAGCACAGCTTCCATCCTGTGTGCCTGTTCAGTTAGCTAGCTAGGAGTCATTTAAACTCTGGGTCTGGCTAATCTGGGTATGTGATGTTCCGATTTATTTGTAAGTTATTTTTTACAATAAAGTTTAAAAATGTTTAAAAAATTCTTTTTCTGACCATGGTTACCACAAGTGCCTGACAGGGAGGAAATCAAAGCCAGAGATAAAGGATGCTAACTCCGAGCCCTAGATTGGAACAGACAGAAGCTGATGGGACAGGAGTGCTGTGCAGCTAGATTGGTCCCCTTGAAACATTTCTAGGATTTAAAAAAAAAAAAAAATAGACTCATAACCATGGCTCTCGCTCTGACTCAAGTTTGGAATCTTTGGAGACTGGAAACAAACAGAGGTGATATTCCCAGTTCTCCTGAGGCCAGACTCTCTAGGGCACTGGGGAGTCTCCAGCTCAGCATGTGGAGCCCCCTTGATCTCTGTCACAGGTCTAGGCAAAGGCCAGGGAGCAAAGAACACTTTCCTTGAGCTTGGCTGTAAGGAGTGGGGACCAGATCCTCAGTAAATACCGGATAGTAACAGGAGCCACGAGCCCTTTCTCCGTCCAAGTCATGATTGGGGACATTGCTCTGGACCATGTATCTCTTGGGCTTCAACTCTCTGATTCCCAGATCTCCCGTGAGCCACTTCACACGCCCTTTATAAAATTTCAAACTCGGCCCAGCGAGATGCTTCTGTGGGTAAAGGTGCCTGAAACCAAGCATGACGGCTTGCTTGGTCCCTGTAACTTGCATGATAGAAGGAGAGAACTGATTCCCATGGGCTGTCCTCTGATCTACACATGCACAGACACACACTAAATAAGTGAATAAAAAATTTTAGACTCAGATTTAAATTTAAGTATCTTATATACATTCATTGAACTGCCTGTTGGCAAATATACCCTGGAATCGGAACGCCGACTTGAAGCCAGAAGGCAGCACCCAACTGCTCTGGGGCTCTCTGTCCGGCAGGTGCAATCTCTGACTGGATTTTACCTGTTTTTGAGCTTTATCTGTAAAGTGGTGTCTTAGTCAGGGTTTCTATTCCTGCACAAATGTCATGACCAAGAAGCAAGCTGGGGAGGAAAGGGTTTATTCAGCTTACTTCCACATGGCTATTCATCACCAGAGGAAGTCAGGACTGGAACTCAAGCAGATTAGGAAGCAGGAGATGACGCAGAGGCCATGGAGGGAGGTTCCTTACTGGCTTGCTTCCCCTGGCTTCCTCAGCCTGCTCTCTTATAGAACCCAGGATTACCAGCCCAGGGATGGCACCACCCACAAGGGGCCCTACCCCCTTGATCACTAATTGAGAAAATGCCCCACAGCTGGATCTCATGGAGGCATTTCCTTAAGGGAGGCTCCCTTCTCTGTGATAACTCCAACTTGTGTCACATTGACACACAAAACCAGCCAATATAAGTGGGATACCAGTCAATATGTCCATGATGAAACTAGCTAGGGCTGGGAGAAGCAAGCTAAGAGCAGCTCTCTGACCTGCATGAACCGTGCTGAAGTCAGGGTCTGTAGGTCAGCTGGGGTGCAGCCATGTAAGGGCCTACCCTTTAGGTAGATGAAAGAGGCTTCCTTTCTGGGAAAGGGTGTGCTCCCAGGCCAAATAGGGTGGTATCCTGAAAATTCCTGAACTGGCTGGTGGAGGAAAAGATCTGTGATGGTAAATTCTGGTCAAATGGACAGAACAGGGAGAATCCTAGAAAATTAACAGGACTCTGCTGTGTCGGATCTGAAATGTCCCTAAAGGCTCATGTGCTAAAAGTTCAGTCCTAAGCCTGAGGCAGAATGGAGAGATGGTGGAACCTTTAAGAGGTGTGGTCTAGCAGGGCAGGTGGATTTCTGAGTTTGAGGCCAGCCTGGTCTATAAAGCGCGTTCCAGGACAGCCAGAGCTATGCAGAGAAAATCTGTCTCAAAAAACCAAAAAAAAACCAACAACCAAAGCAACAACAAAAAAGGTGTGGCCTAGTGGGTGGAAATGAGGTCACTGGGGATGCACCTTTGCTCTTCCTCTTTCTGGTCCCCTGTCCCCTGTAGCGCTTAGTGAGCTACACAACCACAGGCACAAGTCAGCAGTATCAACTACAATGGATTGAATCTCCTGAAATTTTGAGCCAAAATAGGTCTTGCTCTCTTTAAACTGAATTTTCTCAGGTCTCCTGTCATGGTGGTTGTGGATGGCGCGACTGACATGAACACGCTTCTGGGAGGTCTGTGACAGTTGGCATATGGGTCAGTAAACTGAGTGATGATCTGCCTGAACTTTGGCAGAGTTGAATGGAACAGGAACCGGAAGAAGCAGGAACTCAAACATGCTTATGCACTGACTTTTCAGGTGGTGCATCTTCTGCTACTGCCTGAAGATGTGAGACTCCAGGCTCCTCAGCATCTGACCTGGACTGGGAGCAAGCCTCTGAAGCAGCCCTTGATCGTGTGAGCCAGTCTGATATCTCCATCTTTAATTAGTTTATTTAGTGTGTATTTATACGTGGATGTGCGTGTGCATACATGTATATTTGTATGCATGTGTATTCACGTGTGCAAATGCAGATCTGCTCATGCCATGGCTCCTGCATGGAGGTCAGAGGATGACCTCTGTAGTTCTCACTTCCCACTTTTTTGGAGACAGGATCTCTTATTTTCCAATGCTTTCTGACTTGTGAGCTCCTGGGAGTTCTCCCTGTAGGAACACTGGAATTATAAATGTTCAAGCCACCTGACTGGCTTTTACATGGGCTCTGGGGATTTGAACTCGTGTCCTTGTGATTGGTTTTACCCACTGAGCCATCTCCCCAGCCTTAACAACCACTTGTTACAGTTGCTCATACATTCTGTTGGTTCTGTTCTTGCTCATGAATATCAAGCTGTGGGAACACAGCTTCTATCCACCTGCAGCTCGCTTGTCCACTGATCATCTTACTTCCTTCAGACTCGGGAACTGTCCCAGCCACTTAGCACTACAACTGGCGGGTGGCATGTGGTGAAAGAAGGGAGAACCCAGAAGGAGCCACTACAGATCAGCCTCAGTGATGAGTCCCCATGGCACATGAGAACAGGATTGTGTCCTTTGAGTAGAGACACAATGGTCTCTCTTGGGCAATGGCTATAGGCCTCCACTGCAGCGCTCTGCAGACAGCTCTGAGTCAGATTCCATGTCTAGCAATGGAGGACCAGAATCCCTGAGATGTGCCAAGTGCAAGCATAGAGGCATGTGTATTTGGGATGAGGGTAGGGTGCTTGCCTCCACATTTAGCCGGTCACCAAGGCTAACAAGGAAGCAACCAAGTGTGCTGGAGAGTGTGGACACAGTCCAGCTCCCTATGTCCGAGGGAGTGCTGTTCTCCTATGTAATCTTTGGCTGGTAGTGGCGGCAGCATCAGCAGAAGCAGCAGAAGCAGCAGCAGCAGCAGGCAGCAGCTAAGAACTCGTTCAGAATGGAAATGTTTAGGTTCAGTCTGAATGAGAAGTTGGACAAGTGGAGCTCAGCACCACACAGTTTAATAAGCTCCAGGGGATTAAGATGCATGTCTCAAGTATGCAAACCAAGAAGCAGAGATTATAATCAGTAAGTCCCAGATGCAGAGCTCATACTCGCAAGGTTCAGGCCTTAGGCCAAGATTACAGATGAGTGGGAGGGAGTAAGAATAGTTAAGAGTAGAAAGCGGGGAATAGGAAAAAGGAGGCTCTAATTGGGTTTGGGGGAAGGAAGTCAATTCAAGACATATTATATATATAATATACACACACACACTGTATATATATATATATATACACAGCACCACACAGTATATATATATATATGTATATATGTATATATATATATATACTGTGTATATATATGTATATATATGTATATATACATGTATATATACATATATATACTGTGTGTATATATATATACAGTGTGTGTTTGTGTGTGTGTGTGTGTGTGTGTAGTTTAAATGAAGTTAAGCCACTGTAGAGAGAATCTCATATAAGTAACACCTGTCAATAAAAAAGCCCGTGGCCAATGAGCTGATGCAGGAAATAGGAGGTGGGACACTGGCAGTAAGAGAGAGGATTCTGGGAAATAGTAAGAGAATAGAGAGATCCGAGCTAGAATAAGAGGGATGTTGAGGAAGACACAAAGGAAGAAGTTGCCCAGACTGAAGGAATGGTAACTAACCATGTGGAAGACATAGAACAGTTTGAAACAGTTAAATAAGTTATGATCTAGTCAGGGAATAGCCTAAGCATGTGGCCTGGGCATTTATTAATAAGTAATTAGTCTCAGAGTCATTCTGGGACCAGGGACTGGGAAGGAAAAACGGATTCTTTTTACAAGCCACTTGAACTGACAACACTTCCCCTAAGAACCATAGACTATCCAACAAATATCCCAATACCAAGTGTGAGGAGCACCCTCTCAAGCTGTCGGCTGGAGGAATTCAAGAGATTCCCCAAACAATACAAGCTGGCACTTGGTTGTCTTTCTGAGGTTGAAGGTAAGTCCCTACTACTGAAACACCATGAACTTAGGATGGAAGACTTGGGCAAGCTGAGCTGGATCTTACCTAGAGCCTCCTCCTGGAGGACCAGCTTCCACAGTCTTGGGAGGTGCCATGGAAGCTGCTAAAGCAAGCAGTAGTCCTGCCCGACTGTGATGCCTTCAGCCATCACAATGACCCACATGGCAGGGTCATTCTGCGTTAGTGGTACTCATACTTGGCAGAAACCAACAGCTGTCTAATTGGATTTAAAGCTTGCTCAACAGGAGAGAAATCATACATGCCGCTGTAAACCCAGACAACTACCCCAAGATACTGAGGTCATAGATCTTAGAGGAGAACCTACTAATACCACTTGATTAAACCCGCCTAGTTCCTAACTCTTCTAAATAGCTATCCTTTTACCCCAGGTGAGTGTGGCTGCCAACCCTCACCACAGAAGCTTCAGATAGACATTACAGGAAAATGACAACTGGTCAAAGTGCAGAGAACAATGGACCATGGTGTACCCAGCCCCAGTAGACACATCTCCAACACAACTCTTGCACCAGAGTCTCAGGGAGCGAAGGAAGAGTGTAAGAACCAGAAGATCAGGAATCGTGTGTGAGATTATCTCCTAGAAATAACAGGGAGGCTGTACCTATTATAACTCAATCATACAGCTGCCTAAACAAGACCCATGCAAGAACAAGACCAACAGACGCGCTAACACGGAAGCCAGGAAGCTCACAGGGCATTGCCATAGACAAAGAACTACAGGCAAGGAAGGAATGCCAAGAAGGAATAAATCATTTCCCCCAGGGATGAGCCCCCTAACTGGTTATCCAATACCAAGTGGTCAGCTCTGAAATCATGTACGTGCAAGCAACACTGAATGAACTCTGGAAGCTGTATTTATATTTATGCATATGTATGTAGCAATAAGAATTAAAGAGCCGGGCAGTGGTGGCTCACACCTTTAATCCCAGCACTTGGGAGGCAGAGGCAGGAGGCAGATTTCTGAGTTCAAGGCCAGCCTGGTCTACAGAGTGAGTTCCAGGACAGTCAGGGCTATCCAGAGAACCTTGTCTCGAAAAAAAAAAAAAAAGAAGAAGAAGAAGAAGGAGAAGTAGTAAAGAAGAAGAAAATGAGGCCAGGAATGAATGCATCAGTTTTTTTTTAAATCAATACTGATGTGAATAGAGAGGGAATTCTTTAATTAATATTGATTTGCACAGGGATCCATTTATTCACAAGGCGTTAATAATAAAGTTGCCAAAGTGACACTGCAATCAAAAAGCAAGCTTAAAAACCAAGCAGTAAATATTCTGACTCCAAGTTCTGAGCATGAA
>NW_022196911.1:55138894-55203901 GCF_008632895.1 Mastomys coucha
CTGCAGTAAAAGCCAACATGGCTGCCTGCCTGGCTTTTGCTCTCCATTTCTTGCCTGCTAAAGCTCAGCGGCTGTAGAAGCGTGTGTGTCTGTCCATGCTTTCTGAGTAATCGGTGCTGTTTGCTTCCCAGCCTGGGAAAGCAACGGAGGGAGAAAACCGAAGTGCTGATTTCCCCCTCTGAACCCAGCCTTGTTTAGGCTGCTGTACAACCGAGGCCATCTTGGTGAGCATTTTTGGTCCCTCCTGTTTGTCATTCTTGGTTCTGGTTCCCAAGGTTCCAGAAGCAGAGAGGTCTGCTCCCAGTACCCACCCTGGCTCCCCATTTTCCCTCTCCTTTGGCCTGGTTTTGCCAAACTGGGTCAGACTGGATGAGGACAGAAGAACTGTTAGAATTGGCTGCTTTGCTGTGCCAAGTGGTACACGCTGGCTTAATCTCCAAAATACAATTTAAATACATCTTGACATTTGGACTAAGGTAAAAGGGCTTTATTCAAAAGCAAATGGCCTGTGTGTGAAGCCGGGGAGCAGGTAGAGGCAGGCATTGTTCCACAACAATTGTCCTGATTACGGAGAAACTCTAATTTTGCAGCAGGGTAACTCAAACTTTTAGAAAGAATTGCTTCTACCTTTTTAAAATGCTGTGGTGGTTTGAGTTCCTTTTATTCACTGATAGAACAGACCAGATCAGCTCCTGAATGTCATAACTCTCACATCCACATGCCCCAATAACCCAGGAGTGAAAGAGGGAGGAATGGGGCTATAGAGATGGTTGAGTGGTTGAGAACACTTATTCATCTCCCAGAGTACCAGGGTTCGGTTCCCAACACCCATGTCTGGTGGCTCACAACCGCCTGTAACTACAGCTCCAGGGCAACCAATGCCTCTGGCCTTTGTAGCAACCTGCGCTCACATGCACATAACCACATGCATACACATGCACATAATTTAAAATAATAAAAATAAATTCATAAAGGGGAGAAATAAAAGGGAAATGAGGTGAGGTTTGGGGAATTCCTCAGAGAGGTAGCAAAACAATCCTTAAAAACAAAACAAAACAAAACAAAACTTTAAAATAGAGAGATGGAGGGATAGTTTAGTCAGTAAAGTACTTGCCCTCGAAGTATGAGGACCTGACTTTGATGCTCAGGGCCCACATAAAAAACTTGGGTGTGCTGCCACCCACCTGCTTGGAATCCTAGCACTGGGGAGGTTAAGACAGAAGCATCCCTGGAGCTTTGTGCCAGCCAGCTAAGCTCAGTGAACTCCAGTATCAGTGAGAGACCTAGTCTCAGAAAGCATGGTGAAAGATGCCTGGAGAACATCTGAGTTGACTTCTGCCTCCACAAACATGCACACACACATGCACCTGCAAACACACACACACACACACACAGAGAGAGAGAGAGAGAGAGAGAGAGAGAGAGAGAGAGAGAGAGAGAGAGAGAGAGAGAGAGAGAGAGAACTATGCATTCCCTATGCTGTCCTCCCAGCTTCCAAGTGGGTCATGGACCTCCACCCTCTGAAGCTGATATCTATGTCCATGCTCTGCTTGCCCCCTTGCCGAACAGGGGCATCTTCAACCTTCAGATGGAAAGAGAGATGTCACTATAAAGTGGGGACATGACAGCTCCTAGGTATGGTTGAGGAGAAGGGTTTTTATTGTAGATATGAGGGAGAGCACAGCCAGAGGCATCTGCAAGAGTCCAAAGCAGGGAGGGAAAGAAGTAGACCAGACATGACCAGGAGACTGAATGGGACCAGAGAGAGAGAGAGAGAGAGAGAGAGAGAGAGAGAGAGAGAGAGAGAGAGAAAGGCCGATATCAAACGAGGCATGAGAGTGGTGGACAAGAGGACAAGAGAGCAAAGAAATGGCTGAAATGGGTGGGTTATATAGGAATGAGAAGCTGGGGGAAGGGAGGCCATGAGCTGGAGAAGGTTAGGGGTGGTGTTGGGGAATGTCACTTAGTGGAACCACAGCTACTGAGTGAGCCTGGAGGTCAGCGTGCACTTTGGCATATTAATAGGCATCTCAGTTAGCCACTTGTCCCGTTTTGTTTGGACCTGACAGCCATGTCCTTCAGGAGGAGTGACAGTCCCTTTCCAGCGCTCCTATCAGGGCTGATCTTGGGGTACTGTCCATCTTCTTCGTATTGCTGTTTCCAAGGTGTATCCACAGTGGGAGAACTGATCCTGTATTGTTTAGTGCTGAATGCTCAGAGATGAAGAAGTGTGGCCACAGAGTATATAATCCAGACAACCCTGGATTCAGGGATGCCAGAAAGTGATTAGAAAGGGGACTGGATAAAGCATTCAATATTACTTGAGTGCTGAGAGCAGAGGCTGGAGTGCTAGATCCAGATACACCTAGAGCAGTTGTGCAGAATAAGGTTTGGGGTTCCTGATCCCTAAGGACCCAGATCAGGTATGTGCACAGTGACTGGAGTCTGTGGTTCTTCATTGTTGTTTGTGACACGGTCTCACTGTGCTGGCTTAGCTGACTTGGAACTCAATGTGTAGGTAGATCAGGCTGGCCTTGAACTCATAGAGATCCACCTGTCTCTGCCTCCCAGGTACTAGGATTAAAGCCATGAATCCCCATGACTGTGATTTCTGGAGCCCTTTTATCTGGAAATACCTAGAGTAGATACTATGGAGCAGTGCCTGGAGTCTTTGTCCCTAAGTACCTGGAACAGGTGTAGGAGCAGTGCCTGGAGTCCCTGGTCCCAAGGTGCCTGTGCAAGAGTGCATAGAGCCCCTGATCCCTGAGTACCTGGGCCATGTATGTGGAACTGTACCTGTATTCCTAAGGTTCTTAAGCGGCTTTGCGGAGCACTGCCTAGAGTCCATGCTCTCTAATTTCTTGTAGCATCGGTGTGCCACTTCCCTTTAAACAGCTGGGTTACTTTAGCTCCTGAAGTATGTGTGATGAAAGTTTTTCTTTCTCTTAAAAAGGACTTTTATTTTATGTGAGTGTTTTGCCTGTGTGTAAATATGGTATGTGTATTCAGTGTCCCTCAAATCCAAAAGAGGGCATCAGATTTCTGGAGTTACAGATGGTTGTGAGCAACCATGTGGGTGCTGGCAGCTGAACCTGGGTTCTCTGCATGAGCGGCCAGAGTTCTTAACTCACTGAGCTACCTCTTCAACCCTGTGTTGTGATAGGTTCTAATTTAGTGGAGTGTTTCTGAGGTTAACTGCCTCTTGGGGGTTAGGAGCTTACAGGCAGAAGTTTCTGATGAGTAAAGCTACCACATCACCTCAGTGAAGATGTAACCTTTCTTCTTTAGAGAAGACGTGGATCATCCATGGCCTGGGCATCATATGCCCTTGCAGGGAGGGCCATTCTGCCTGGGTGGCTTCATTAAACAGCCCCGACTTGCTTTAAGTTTGCCTTCCTTCTGCCATAGCCTCCCAAGTGCTGTGATTCCAGGCTTGATCCACAACACCCATCTGTCTGCTTTTCTTCATCCTTTCCTGGATATTCTGGCCCTTGGGGCCTTGCCCGGACTTTCTGCTTGGGGACCTGGCCTTGAGTAGCAGTGGCTTACGTGGAGGCAACTCTGAACTGCAGATTCTACAGTGACTGGCCAGGCTCAGAAGAGATCCAGTACACACAGTGTCCTCCTCTAGGGCCTTCCAGTGAGGCTGGCAGCATTGTCAGGAGGAGCACAGAGGGAGGAGCCCCTCCGGTTGCTGTCCTTCGGTTTATCACTCCCTTGTCTGTCTTTCGTTGGGGTTTTTGTCTCTTCTTCTCAACAGCAGCCCTCTGGAAACCAGTTCCACACATGCCTGGCTGGCTAATCAAGTGTTCTCTTCCAGGGAACCTTGGCAATCATGTTTGAGTAAGAACCCCAACCTTCTGCCAGCTGTGTCCAAGAGCAGGTTATTAAAGTGTATTTGGATAGAGGCCTAGTTTTTATAGCTGCATTATAGAAAAAAAAAAAAGCCTGGTGTGCCTGCTGACTCAGAGTCCTTACACAGGGATGGCTAACAGCTGTCTAGTGCTTTGGCCTTGCTTTGACAGGCCGCTTCTTTGCAGAAGGAGCTGTGTCAGTGTCTCTGGGTAGCCAAACAGGACTAGAGAGGTGCCAAAGGTAAGCAGATATCCCTGCCCCATTACTGAGGCCCAACCCATTCTGCACAAATATCCCCATCCTTCCAGGGGAAGACAGAGTGTGGGGAGAGGACAAAGGATGCGTTACACAGTGTGGTCCTAATGAAGGGATGATGTTGCTGACTTAAGACAGAACCGTGCCTAAAAGCAGAGGCTCGCTGACATGCTGAAAGTCTTCATCCTCATCCCAAGGGCCCACCTGCTCCCCAAGCTAAAATGTTCCTCTTCTTTCAGAGAAGAGAAGCCGACTCAGGAGCCAGCAGCAGCTGCAGGGTCCTCATTCACAGCAACATCCACAGGCAGGACTCCATCTGGCTGGGCTGTCTCCTCCATCAGGAAAATCTGGATTCATAGCCATGTGGAGACATAGACATCGAGAGCGGGGCATTTACACCATGGCGGGTCACTAGCATGTGCTGGGCAGAAGCCAGTGCCCAGCCACTATAAGCTGTCATGTGACCAGCACTGGGTCACTGATATCTGACCCATCAAACTCCAGGCTTCCACTGGAGAGGGAAAATGTTCCTGTCCAGGGCAGAGTTACCTCCCAGGTTCTAGGAGGCTCACCTCTTTGAGGAGGAGCAAGGACATTTGTAAAACTCGGTGACTGACACAGACGACAAGATCCGAGTCTCCTGAAGTCACCCTCCCTGGTTGCCTGGCTTCTCTCCCTGCCCCCTCTATCAGTTCCCTCCATTGAGAAAATGTGGCTGAGACCCTCACTCCTGGGAAAGTGGGCTTACCCAAGAAGCTATCTCCCTGTCTAATGCAGTTGGGGCCACAGCAAGGGAAGAGGTATGCTGGTGATGGCCTTTTCCCCCAGGCAGCTCTGAGCACCCTGGCAGAGACTGGCATGGGCGGGAAAAGAGCATTTGGACAGGAAGAACAGCCGTGGCACCTGCGGGGGTCTGTTTGGGAAGCAGTGCTTTCCACCGCCTGTTCCAGAATGTCCCAGTCAGAATCCGCAAAGACTAACCTTGGTGCAGGATCGACTTTGACACCTGTTCTACCTGCTGTTGCTAGCAACACGCCCTGCTGAAGGGTGCCTGTGGAGAGTCCCTTTGCTGTGCTGTGGCTTCTGCGTGCCAGCACTGGGAAAGGCACAAAGGGTTGGCTTGTTTGTCCCCACCGTGACTAGATATAGCTGGCAAACCTTGCAGACTTACTGCCACCCCACCTCCACCGTGTGTTTTCTAGGGCTCCTGGTGCATTGCCACTCAGAACCCTGGCCTGGGTGAGTGTGAGGTTCTCTACAAGGGGACCCCTCCCTCACAGCTCCCAGGTTCTCAGGAGGAGGGTCCGAAGGGAGCCAGGGAGAGATTGACAGTTCTCAGCACTGTCATGATACAAATACCAGAGCTACCCGGGGATTTATGCTGCTAGAGGTCTCAGCTTGTGACCCACAGCCGGTAAGGCCGAGTCAAGGTAGCAGATCCTAGTGGGAGCACTGGGCCAGAGCTGCTCAGCTCATGGCTACACAGGCAAACAAGAAGAGACCAGAGTCCCACAATCTACGGTGACTGGAGACACCGTCCCCCACCGTCCCACCGTTCCCCCCCACCAGGACCAAGCCTTCAGGGAACATTTTAGACATAAACTACGCCTTCTGAGCTATTTTTAGGTATGGGTCCCTAGTAGAGAGTCTGCCCACATTACTGTGAAACAGATCTCCAGCATTTCATCTTGCAGATCTGAACTCTGGACTCATTAAACATTCTCCATCTCCCCTTGAGCCCTGGCAACCACCCCCTGAACTTGAGTTCCTCAGATGCCTCCTGGGGCAGATCATTCATATGAGTACCACCTCAAGCACATGACAGGACTTCCTTTGTACAGCTAATACCCTCATACATATATATTTTTTTTTTTGGTTCTCATGTAACATTGGACATTCATCAGTGGACAGCGGGACGCGCCCACCCTCCATCTGTCTCTCTGCTTGGCCATACTGGGAATTGAAACCAAGTACTACTCTACTGCTGTGTATCTTCCCGCCTGTTCCGCTTCCCCCCCCCCCCTTTATTTTAAAGCTTTAAGATATGGTCTCATTAACTTGTCAAGTCCCGCCTTGAACTTGCTGTAGAGCATAGACGAGCCTTCCAAACTGCCTGCCTTGGACTCCCAAGTAGCTGGGATTACAGACCTAGGCTGCCAGGAACTAGTGCTTACCCCTTCTAGCTGACTGCATTGAAGCTCCTGAGCAGGTGCGCCCCTGACTCTGGGCATGCGCAGTCCTGCTCTATCCCAACTCTTGGTTGTATAATCAGAAATAGGTTGCTGAGGGGTAGCCAGATTTTTTTAATAAAAAATTTTAAAATTTATTGTATGTGTGTGTGTGCGTGTGTGCGAGAGAGAGAGAGAGAGAGAGAGAGAGAGAGAGAGAGAGAGAGAGAGAGAGCACATGAAGGTCAGAGGATGATTTGTGAAGCTGTTGGGAGATGGAGCGCAGGTCACCAGGCATGAGTGCAGTGAGTGCCTTACACACTGACCCATCTCACAGCCTGTTTATTTGTTTTTGTTTTGTTTGTTTTTTTGGACAAGGTTTTTCTAAGTAGCCTTGGCTGTCCTGGAACTTGCTCTGTAGATCAGACTGGCCTGAAAATTACAGTGACCCACCTGCTTTGCCTCCACCATGCTGGGATTAAAGGTGTGTGCCACCACTGCCCGGCCCACACAGCCTCCACACAGAGTTCCAGAGACTCGGCTCCATGGGCATCCCTAACAGTGCACAAGGTTGCTGATTGGCTGCAGCTTCCGCTGTATGTGAGTATTGCTCTCTGGAGCGGGCTGCAGCTTTATTTGGGCCTGCTCTGATGTTAATGCACTCCACCAGAACCTGCAGCCCTGGCCTTTTTGTGTTTTAACAGCAGCTGTGCTTCGGTTTGGTCTGAGTTTCTCTGTAGCTGGAGACTCTAAGCAGTATTCACATGCCCTTCGACTTACACACTGTTTTTTGCCAAGCCCCTTGTGGTTTGTTCATTTTTATTTTGTCGTTGCCGAGGGTGGAAATCAGGGCCTCTCATTTACGGTGAGCACTCTGCCACAAGGCTGTGGTCCCATGTCTTGCCCATTTTCAAATTATTTGGTCTCTACTGCTGTAGTTCTTTTGTCTACTCCCGGTCTTTGCTGCTATCTATTAAATTATTTGCACACGTTCCAACCACCCACAGCCTGCCAGCAGGGGTACCTGACCACCAGTGAGCTCTGCAGATGCCCTGGGTTCCAGGTGCTCTCTTCCCCACCCTCACCTTGGAAAACCAGCTCCTCCTCGCCAAACAGAACTAGCCCCCTTTATCACTTCTGTGGCGCCTGTCTCTGCCAGATGGTTCCTTGCCACGAAAGCCAAAGAGCAAATACTGGCAGTTGGAGCTTCGAGCTGAGTGTCAGCCTCATCCCATTTCCTTCCCACCTTTCCTCAGGAGCCAGAGCCTCTGCTCCCACAGGGCCCCAGACTGTGGAGTTGGGGTGCATGTAGGTATCCAGTGGGCCCACAGACACAATGCTGAGAGAGGCCATTGCATTTCCATGTACTGAGTTTGGGGAGCTTGTGCTTCAACTATAAGATAGGATCATTCGCCATGGCCTCATATTATATCAGGTGCTTCTGAGGGGGGCAAGAGAAAACTAGTGAGCTCTGGATTTGCTCCCATTTGCTGGATTTGTCTCTGAAATGTTCTCCAGCGCCTTACATACTAAAGACTTAGTCACCAGCCTGTGGCACTATTTGGAGGAAATGGAAGCTTCAGGAAGCATAACGTCGTGGGAGGAAGTTAGGCCTTTGGACACGGTCCCTTGATAGGGATACTGAGATCCTGCTTTTTCCACCTTCTTGGCTTCCTGTCCATTGTGCGCCTACATCATTTTCCATCCAGGTTCCCTGCCATGATGCAGTGCCTTAACCTGGGCTCAAAGACACCAATGTCAAGAAATCATGGACCAAAAGGAACCCTCCCTTCTTTAAACTTGACCCTCTGAGGTTTGCCATAGAGATGAGACAGCTTGTCACTGTTCCTCACAGCTTTGTCAGGGCTGTGCACAGCCCTTCAAACAGCCCTGGCTGGGGAACCACCAGAAGGGAAGCCATAACAAAGAACCAGACACTGTGTGTTTCGAAGGATGGTATCAGGGCTGGAGAGATGGCTCAGTGGTTAAGAATGTACTTCTCTAATAAGGGTGAGGGAGAGATGGCCTCCCGTGGTAGGTGGGAGAGCTAGCCCCAGGCTCATGAAAGCCGGAGAGCTGTCCCTGGCCCTCACCAGCTGCAGCATCCAGGAGAGAGGGCCTTGCACCCAGTCAGCACAATAGAACTGACACTAATGGCAGGAGTGGGGGGTGAGCATTGGACAGCTGGTTCCACTACTTGGCCACTTGTCTGCTGTTTAGTGTCTTGGGAGAGAGACTGATGCTTTCCCCCCAACCCCAGGTCATGAGAGTGGGAAAGCTGGCTCTGTACCTTGCCAGCTGTAGAAGTGGGTGAGTTAGCTGGGGCAGTGCTGGAGAGCACACCCTGGTGGTATGGGTGCGAGAGAGGAGAGCTGACAGCCTGACCAGCTCAGCTACCACTTAGGCTGAGATCCAGGGCTTTGAGTTGGCCCACCCCAATATCTACCCCATTGATGAACTGCCAGAGCATGTGAAGGGGCCAGTTCTACATATGCAAAGCCTCAGGATCTCCATGACACAGGGCTACAAAAGGGTATCCAAAAGGAGCCTGGTGAAGATCCAGTATTGATGATGTGGCAGAAGCCAGAAGCCTAAAACCAGACCAATGACTCTTGCAATGAACGTTTGCAAGTAAAGAAGTGTGGACAAAGGGTACACTGTGGGACACACCGTGACACACTACAGCTTCTGCGATGAGATTGTTTTTTCTTTTGACAGGGAGGTTACAAGGATGGAGGGTGAGTATGAAAGGATGGGAAAATGAGTTGGATTAGGGTGCATGATGTGAAATTCATGAAGAATTAATAAAAAGTTAAATAATAAAAAATGAAAATGTAATACTCCTGCAGAGGACCTGAGTTTAATTCCCAGTACTCACATCTGGTGACTCACAACAGCCTAGAACTCTAGCTCCAGGGGATCCAATGCCCTGTTCTGGTCTCCCTGGACACCTGTATGCATATATACACACTGACACACAAAGACTCACAAGATGTCAGCATATTGGGAAATGGCATTAATCTTGATACTGGCAAACCAGGAACTCAGCACTATAGCTGGACATCCCCTTCATCCTCACCCCACTCCACAGGCATGCCCCACTCCGCACCAGATGCCATGCCTGTGTCCACAGAAGTGGCTTCTGTTGTTCTGTGGAAGATGGATGGGACTGGTCACTTGGAATGTTTCTACAGAGATCAAAACAGAAGGGAAGGGGTGCTTTTTCCCTTGTTTGTGTGTTGGGGGGGGTGTTGCTTGGTTGTGTGTGTGTGTGTGTGTGTGTGTAGGGGGTTGTTTTTGTTTTGTGGTTTGTGTGTGTTGCCTGCTTGTACATTTGTGCACCACATACATGCCTGGTGCCCAGGGAGACCAGAAGAGGACATCGGATCCTTTGTGACTGGTGTCAGCCGTGTGGGTACCAAACACACATCCTCTGAAAGGGCAGCCAGTGCTCTCTCTCTCTTTAAAGATTTATTTATTATTTTATATGAGTACACTACAGCTGTCTTCAGATACACACTAGAAGAGGGCATCGGATCCCATTACAGATGGTTGTGAGCCATCATGTGGTTGCTGGGAATTGAACTCAGGACCTCTGGAAGAGCAGTCAGTGCTTTTAACTGCTGAGCCATCTCTCCACCCCTGCAGCCAGTGCTCTTAACCACTGAGCCATCGTCACTCCAGCCCCAAGAACAAGTATTTGATAGCATTTGTTGGGCCAAGCAGCGTGTGCCTTTGTCCCAGTGTGTGAGCTCTGTGGGGACAAGGGCTCCACTGCTATTGTTACATCACACAGTATTAGAGGCATTCAGGGACAATTGTCAAAGTCAGTGTAAAGGGCTGGGGTGTGGCTTGGGGGCAATAAAACTTACGTTTAACCAGTAAATGTATTGTTTCTCTACCTGCCCTGTCTTATGTGTGTCTGCCTGTCTGTCTATGTGTTTGCCTCTATGTGCTCTATGTGTCTGTCTGTTTTTCTACCCCACCCCCATTGGTCTGGACCTTATTTTTCCCACTTTAAAACCTAGAGCTTTGATAATCTTGAAACTATGTAGGAATTCTAAAGGCTTGATTTTTTTTGTTGTTGTTAATTTAAAAACGTTTTTTTTTCTTCAGAAAACCTTGATTTTTAACTCTAGGAAGAGAACACAAGCTATGTCCTTGAGCATCATTTGTGACCTTCCCTTCCTCATGTTTGGCTGTTTGGGCTGTTGGGAGCTGTGCTCAGATAATCTATCTGGAGCAGTGTGTGAGCGTGTGAGGAGATGCCCTTGACAGCTCTTCTTGCACCCTTAGGTCCTCCCTCCCTTCAGTAGAGGCTTGTGTTTTCTCTCCACATCACCAAGGTGCCTGTTTCCGTTGAAGCACATGAAGCTACAAATGTAACCAGGGAGAAGCCCTGTGGTGTGTTGGCCTGTGTTGCTTGTTGCTTGTTCAGGCTGTGGAAAACCCAGGCTAGACAATGGCAAGACTGGTGTGTCACTAGCCCCAGCTGAACAGGCAGAGCCCAGGAGATCAGAGGCAAGGCTGTCAAGGGTGGTCCTTTCTCTGGACACCCTTCCACCAGTCAGCACAGAGAACACAGTCTCAGGTCTGCGCCTGATAATCTTGCCAGCAGTGACTCACACAGAAAGCTGTATGAAACATGTACGTGTACATGGGGTAACTTTCAAAGCTGAGTTCTTTTTCCCTTTGGTAAAAAGAGATCACCAATAATAAATAGTTTTTCACTTTTGTTTAGGAGACTGAAATGGGATTTAGGGAATGAAATGCAAAACAGCTTGCAAAGTAGAAATCCCAACCAGTATGGTGGCAGGCAGGTTCTAACCTCATGAGCTCAACATGGCTGCATATCTCTAGTCATCACTGACCCATACCCTCAAGGAAAGGAAAGAAGGAAGAATGTCTATATTTTGTGGGGTTTTTTTTTCCCTAGACAAATGAAAATTATCCTGCAAGCGTCACTCAACTGATGTCTGTCACTGATGCTAGGTCCTCTGGCTACCTGGAGACTAGTTGTGAGCCAGGAGGAGTGTGGTGGTTCACAGCTCACTCCCATGTTGTAATTGTGTTCCTTTGCCTGGAACTGGAGCGAGGGTGGATAAAGTATGCCGGGCATGGATGATCTTTGACAAAAGGGAGAGCCAGAAGTGCCCCATTGTGCTCTGGATTGTTTAGATCTCTCTCTGCCATCTGCTCCCCTCAATAGATCCAGCATCAGCAATGCTGTCTCAGGAGCATGAGAGTCTGGAGGGCTTGTTTGGAAAGTGCTCTCTATGTGACAGTGTGAGAATGGTGGTGGCCCTGCTGTCCCACAGTACTGGGGATGAGTCAGAGAGCCTGTGTTTCTGCAATGGTCAGTCTTCAGTTGGCAGGAGCCACCTCTGGGTTCTGCAGTCACCATCTAGTGTGCCTTGCTTGAGTGGGCATCTTTGCGTTTGCAGAGGTGTGCCAGGGGCTGTGGAGCAGGCTTGGATCTCAGCCTTAGATATTGGAGGCTATGTCCATGGTGCTCTTAGGTCCTTCAGTGGCGTGGCTATCTCTTGCCACCTAGGGTGGCCTCTCTTCCTGCAGATGCCTCTCTACTGTCGTTCCTGTCTCACTGAAAAAAATCTGCTTTCCTGTCCTAGGACCTCATTCTTATCGATCCTCCTGCAGGAGGCCCAGCTGGGTGGGCTCCTGGACAAAGCCCTTACCGTTAGACCAGACGAGGGGCACGCACCTGACTACGGACATGAAGGGAAGCTGCTTCAGAAAGATGGGTATTGGCCACCACTGTCTAGCCTTGTCATTCATGGAATGTTTTGCCTTTTTGACAGATCCGTATCTTTACAGTGAGGCACCCCTTCTTCCCCACTTACACGCCCCCCCCCCCCAGCACAGGGAAACATGGCATTGTACAGGGTCTGCTGTCTCCATCTCTTGTCCCTGAGGCAAGGGCTGGATCACCCATGTAAAGTGGTGAGTCTGATCATATACAATGCCAAATGGTGACAGATGCAGGGTAGGAAAAGAATTGTGAATAGTAGAGGAGAAGTGAGGGAAGGGATGGGAAGGGAGGGGAGAGGAAGAGAGAGGGGAGGGGACTGAAGGGGAGGAGAGGGGAAGGGCGGGGAGGATGGGAGAGAAGAGAAACAGCAAGGAGTGCTGTGCAGCAGTTTCTTCTGAGATTGAAGCATTCCATCACCCAGGAAAGCTCTTTAAGACAAAGGTAAAGAACTCAAAATAGCTTCAGGAAGTCCCTGAAACTGACCAGATTCACTGCTTCATCCCTCCTTTCCCAAGGGTAGACAATGGAGACTACCAGGAGTCATCTCAGACAAGACAAGCTTTAAAGGAGACTCTAAGACCAGACCAGAAGATTCTCCATCTGACTGAGTCGCTTGGACCCTCTCTGATGAGTTGCCTGCAGGCTGTGCAGTGGATGCCAGGTTCTGCCCCAATGAGTAAGTAAACCTTGCCCCATATTCCTGTAACACCAATAAAGTTCATTGGTTCACAGAGTTGGACTGTGGGGGTGGCCATACTTTGGTCTGTTGTGGACTCCCTCTCTGGGGTGAGCAGATGTGTGTTTCTCCCAAGAAAAGTTTTGTCACATACAAGCAGCAGGAGGGGAGGAAGAGAAAAGAGGAAGAGAAAGGAAGGAGCAGAAAGAGAAAGCAGAGGGGGAAATGGAGGAGAAGGATGTTGAAAGAGAGAGGAGAGAGGAAGGAGTAAAAAGAAGAAGAGAGGGTAAAAGGAGGAGGGGAGAAAGGAGAGGGAAGCCACATATAATCAAGGCTTGGTCCTTGCTCTGCCTGCTGTGTAAATGGCAGCCTAGTGAGCAAAGGTGAAGTTACCGCTGTGCCCTTTTATGGGGACACAGCGACTCCATGTCTTCCTCTCTGCTTCCCAGCGAATGAGCAGATTCTTCCATCCCATGTTCCTGCTGTGATGCCCTCCCTGAGCCACCACAGGCCTAAAGCAACAGGGCCCATGACTCCTGAAACTGGGAGCCAAAATGAATATTTCCAAGCGGGTTTTCGGCTCCTTGTAAGGTTCTCAACTCCTTGTAACCCTCACTACAGATGGTACAGTCAATACCTGTGTCGGGCAGGTATGTGCATTGTAATCTCTCCCCCTGATTTGTGCTTAGGGAGCCTGGCCCAGCCCAGTACTCTCCATCACTAGAGAGCAAGTGACCGTGACTGGCTTCCCCGTGTGGCTTCCTGCCTCTTCTCTTTCTTTACCCAGCTTTCATCTGAATTATTCTTAATTCTGTTTGGGCTACTGAGGCAGAAGGGGCATGGATTAGATGCTTATGAACAGAAACAGTGTCTTGCTCACAGCTCTGAAGGCCAATAGCCCAAGATCAAAAACATGCTGGCAGATTGGCTGTCTATCACACCCTGAGTAGGACACTCTGTCAACATCCAAAAGGGACCCTCCTTAGTAAAGACATTTAGTTTCCTAATCCTTTCCTTATTCCTTTCCCTGTTGCTGTGATAAGATATTCTGACAGAGCAGTTTAAGGGAAAAGAAGTTTAGTTCAGCAGTTCAAGGGCGCCGTCCTACATGGTGAGGAAGTCCGAGGAGGCAGGAGACTGAGGTGGCCACTCACATCACATTTACAATCAGGAGATAGAAACAGGAATGTATGCTCAGCTCTCCTTCTCTGTTTAGACAGTCCAGGATCCCGTCCAGAGCATGAGGCCTTCCCACCTCAGTTAACAGTCAAGATGATCCCTCATAGATCTGCTCAGAGGGCCAACTCCTGGGTGATTCTAGATTCCAGTCAGGTGGACAATTGGCACCAAAAATCACTTGTACAGATCCCAGTTTGAGGACAGTACTGTCCTGTCCAGTTGCCTCCCAGCACCATAGCCTTGAGAGTTAGGATTTCAGTATTCCACCTTGTGGTAGATGCAATCAGGCCATACCCACTCCCTGGGCCTATGCTTGGCTGTGGTGAATTTCCCAGGGAGGAGGCTACCCCACTCCCTGCACCAAGGACGAGGACAGCTCTTCACACACTTTCTTCTCCCTTTGCAGTTGTAGCTATCCCTGGCCAGGTGGTTACATAAGAGTCCCCCTTGCCAACTGTCACCAAGGCCACCTAGAAAATCAAGACATCAGTGCTAGCTGGTTGCAGGCTAGCGGAAGCTCTCCCCACTTCTTTCAATGAAGAAAAAAACCCAACAACATGCATTTCCTGCACAATTAAACTGAGTTAAGAGGCTAGGGAGAGGCCTGGGGGACAGAAAAACCATCCCTTGATGAGGAGCTGTTGTCAGCTAATGGCTGCCGGGGAGACAGTTTTCTTTAAGGGTGTGACCCCTAGTAGTTCCCCCATGCTCCAGAGCAGGCTCCACCCCCAAGAGTATTTGGGCTTTACAAATTAGACTTGATGGGTTTAAAAAGAGAGAGAAACATGAAATTCAATTGGTAGGGAGGTGGGGGTGGATCTGGGAGGGGCTGGGGAAGGCAGATATGATCAAAAGACACTGTATAAAATTCTTGAAGAATTAATAAAAATATTCTGAAAGTGAAAGACGGGGGAGAGGGAAGGAAGTGCCTACTTTGGAAACACCGCCAGTGCTGATGTCATCTGGGTCTGGTTTCATCCAAGGACAGTATTATGCAGGTGTCCTGTCTCTGTGTCTGCCCTCTCTCTGTGAACTGCATGACCTCAAGTGACTCATTTAGACTTTGGGGGCTTTGGCTTCTTCATCTGCAGGGTGAGATAAGGTTCCCAGGCATCCCCATCCCCACAGACTCCTCCGAAACACTCCTCATTCCCTCCCTCCACTACTCCACAAGAAAGGCTTGGCCAAGCTTGAAACTGAGTGCCAAGGGGCCAGGCTAGGGCATGTCCTTACCTCTCTCAGGTCACACTGTTTGGACCAGGATTCATCCTCTAGTTAGAAGGTAGCCAGATTCTAGCCAGGGCTTTCTGGGCCCTTGGTTTACCTCAGTTCATCTGTGACACCTTCACAGAAATAGCATAAGTGTTCCCAAAGTGCCTTTAAGGAGAGTGTACCTGGAAACCAGCAGACCCAGGGTCTGCAGTGCCCTCACCCAGTCTTGTGGAGTGCAGAGAAGTGGGGGTAGAGGTGCCAGCTCTGCCCAACAGCCAGTTTCTCTGCACTCCACAGGGCTGGGTGAGGATAAGAGTTCAAGCTTCCCTGGGCTCTGTAGCAAGCCTGTCTCAAAAAAGAAGGGAGGAAGAAAGTGAGGAGGGAGGAGGGAGGGAAAGAAAGAGGAAAGGAGGGAGAGACTGTAATAGAAATAATACACCTTCCAAGTGAGAAATAACTCTATACATTTAGAGATAATGAAAGAATAGCTCTTAACTGAAAAAAAAAAAAAAAAAAAAAAGAGCATATGGACCAGCTGTGGCTAATACCCAAGGAAGAGCTGGCCTCGAATAGATTTTACTAACTTATATACACTTTAGGCTTATGCATTCCACTTGTTCTGTTATCCTTAAATATCTTTTAAGCCCTAGCCCCAGTTTATACTTATTTAAATAGAGACAGGAGACTGCAAATCTGGCCATTTGGGTAGATTGGAGATTTACACAACAAAACTGCAAAAATTATTTCTTATGCCAAATTGTTATTTCCCAGGATCAAATTGCCCACCTGGCGGAATATCCTGATAGGAGCACAGGGGGAATGGTGGCAGACCAGGACATAATGATGGTTGTCACTCTGTACCCCACCCCTCCTACAGCTTCTGGTTTTAGGCATGTTCTTTGATATAGGTATGGACTAATGGCTGGTCAGTCCTAGAGAATAAATATTTACATCCTAGCATCCTAAAACAGTCTTGGTGAACATACTTCTTATCTTTGGGGTACTTTGAAGGCAGCACTCCCTTAGCTAAACTCTACTTTGTGTAACTCCCCCTCCAGCCCACTCCCAGCTAGTGTGTACCTTATAGAGGACAGGATGCTCACTACTCTCTGCATTCTTGGTGCTCGAGGAGAGGGATATTATTAAGCAGGCATCCTGTAGGTCACACAGAACATGGAGAGGGCGGTGCCCTCTCTTCTTCTTTGCCTTTCTCCCTTTCTTTTTCCTCCCCTCCCTTCCTCTCTCCTTCATGGTTTTGATGTAGAAGAAACTCCAAGTATTAGAACTAATGTTATAAACGATTATAATAAATTTGTTTAATGAAGCAATTGGTCTATCATTTCTTTTCTATCATTTTTAAAATGGAGTTAATAATCCAGGGGAAAGATTTACAGTGAGTCCAATGGGAAAATATTTCTAGAAGGGGTTGCCTGACAAGTGAGAAGAGACAAGAAGATAAATGAGAGGATTTTTTTTTTTTTAAAATAGGGGGGTTAATAGAAGTGATGAAGGCTGAAGCTTTGGAGAGGCTAGCAGAAAGAAAAAAAGGTTAGATGACCAATAATTTGCCTGAAAATGTCTTGGTAAAAGCTCAGGAGGAGTATGGCCTGGGAACAATGATGGACCACTTCAGACACAGTTGGTTCCTGGAAAGGGCTGCCTTGCTAGCATCCTACCAAAGGCTGTTTGGTGATTTACAGAGACACGAGCTAGAAAATAGCAAAAAGGAGAACAATGGATTAAAAAAAATTTTTTTTTTAGTCTAAAAGGAATAGAGTCTGTTTTCTGTGCTAATGGGCTCCTACGTGAGTGTTCCTAGGAGAAGTCTGGATGTGGATTCTCTTTGGTAAGGAGAGGTTATTGCGAAGAACAGAAAGGGAAAAAAGAAAATGGCTTTCAGAGAACCTCACTAGTGGTTTTTAACATTCTCGTTTGTTGGTAATAGTTTTATACTGGATTAAACAATACCTTTACTTGTCTTTGTTTTTGATTTGACTACTGAAAACCTGACAGGCCCTATGCCATGCATGCTGGGTTTCCACTGGAGAGTGCAGATGCAGACCATTTTCTCTTTTTAAAATGAAATCCTAGTTGAATAATTAAGATGATGTTTTAGGAGCATTAACTTTGGGCACTTTTATAATTTTTACTTGAAATTTATTTTATGTATGGTGTGTGGGCATTTTGCCTGCTTTGTGTCTGTGCATCATTTGCATGCCCAGTGACCATGGATGCCAGAAGAGGGCATCATATCTTTCAGACTGGAGTTGCACACAGTTGTGAGCTGCCTACATGGGCGCTGGGACTGAAACCAACATCATCCGGAAGAGCAGCCAGTGCTCTTAACTGCACAACCCTGAGCACATTTTAATCTGCTGTCAGCCTAGGTTTTCCACAGCCAAGTAAGAAGATCTTTTATATTATTTCACACAGATCACTATCCCAAGTATTTTATAGGCTTCTTGGTATGTTTGTATTCTATCAGGAGACCACAGATTGGATGATTGATAATGAACAGAGTTACTTACATACACAGTTGCAGAGGCTGAGAAGGTCATGATCAAGGGGCCACGTTTGGCAAGGGGCTTATGTTTCTGTCATAATATGACAGTAGGTGTTTTGTAACTAGAGAGCAGGAAATGAGAGACCTTGCTTTTATAGCAAACCTGTTCTCTTCATAGGAATTCACTCCTAAAGGAACACAAATCCATTCATGTTACTCAACTCATAAAGGGGCCACCCTTTTGACCCAAGCATTATTTCTCAAATATGAGCTTTGGGGACACATTCCCACTGTAGAAATACATACATAAAATATATATATATTGCTCATATTTCCTGTTTTGCTATGTAGGTATTCAAAGTAAAGTTAAGCAATGGTTTAAAGTCATATCATTTCCAAGAGGTGGAGCCTGGCTTGAAGGCAGGCAGACTGCCTCAAGCCTGACCTCTCATCCACAGGCCTGATGTGACAAGGTACGCTGAGAAGCCATGGAAACCTGCCCAAGGCAGTACTGCGGTAGCGTAACTGGATGAAGCCTCTGACTCTGCCTATATTTCAGTAGTACCCCCCCTTTCTGACTTTGATCAGAATGGCTGTACAAACACACACGTATTTGCAATAATCAGCTTTAAGGAAGCCAGAATAGGGAGCATTTTTCTGACATTTGTTTGCTGTGTTGTGAAGTCAGCTCTATTCTTTGTCACTAATTATATTAACTATTTTTAGGGCAAACTGTCAATGCTCCATACTTATTCATGCTTCCTACATTACCAATTTATTTTGTTTAGCCATATCTATTTATATCTCAAGAGCTTTTTAAAGAGATGCCCTCATTCTGCCAAAGATAGATTTGGGGCTTGTAATTAAGTTATAAAACACATTAAGGGGGAAAAGATGGTGTTTGGTTGCTATGAGGATATTATCAATGGCTACTAGATGCTTTTAGAATTCTGAATAAAACCTCACATTAACATTTTGAATCAAAAGTTACAGGTCAAGGAGTTGCCTGACATCACATACCTGTAGATTTTAGACTTAGACTTGGTATCAAGGAAGCTCTATGACCTTGTGATCCTGGGGCTGCTATTATAGCCCTGTAAATTTTCATTTCCTTCTCTATAAAATGGAAAACTAAGATAGACCTTCCAGAGTTTCTCAGTGGATTCAATGAGGGTTTTAATGTTTTCTCATCACTTTCCCTCCACAGTAGTAGAGATAGCTCCTGTTTGCTAACACTGCTATTTTACCATGCATTTCCACAGACATCTCCAGAGGTATCTAGTCTTTTTCTGGCACACCTGGTTCCATTTTAGGCCATTCTCTTCCCCATTCTCCCTCAGGAATCCCAGCCTTTCCCCTTAGGTGGAGAGGTCCTGGGTTAAAAGGAAACCCTACGCTTTCCTGCAGTGAGAAATGTTCTTCTATCAAAGACACTTAGCTCCACAAGGGCCTATATTTCCTAACTCTCCAGCCCCTTTCCCATTGGGTGATTAGCCCATTGAGTCATATTGTGAAGTTGTGTTCCCCCCACTGGGATGAAACGCACTTAAGTCAGAGATGGAAGAGAGTGGGCATTTGGTTGAGTGTTTTTGCTGTCTTAGCTTGGGTTCTGGTGCACCCATTTTCAAGAAGAAATAAACCACCTAATTCATTTCTGTCTTCCTTTGAGCAACACTGAAATTAATCTTTTCCCAACAGTGCCTCTGTTTGGAGAACTATCTGCAGCTCCAAAGAAAACAATTCTGAGACCTGTAACTAAAAACCTCAAAACACCACTGTGAAGTTCCATATTCCTGCTTCTTTTTGTGTCTGAGGTGTGAGCTCCTTGCCTCTCTCTACTGACTTGGATCTTAGTCATCAAGGACAGATATCCTCTCCCAGTTGACAGCTTCCCTAAATCCTAGTTTTTGTTAGTCAGATTCAGAATTACTGCTATGCTTGTTCAGAAATTTATAATAGAGCTCATTTGCTTGAAATGAATAAACACAAGCCTATCAGAAAGGTCTCCTATTTGGCCCAAGATCTTAGTCTTATATACATATGAAGTCTGCTAGATGCAAACTAAATGCTTGAAGAACGATTAGATTTTCCCTTGGCAGCCATGTGAAACTATTTGTATGGCGTGTTTTGCAGTCGCCAGTCCGGGGCCCTCCTGGAGGCTAGCGTGACACAAAGACGTGTAGGTTCTTGTCATCTGGATGCTCGCTGCCGCAGAGCCTCAGTTTCACACGGTGCTCACCAGCGTCATCCGTTCTTCCTGCCAGTCCCGGGGGTCCTCGTTGGTGTTTTGACCTCTCTCTGTCTTGTGAACTAGAAAGATGACTGAAGTAGATTCCCTAATCCCGACTACTCAATTTAGCTGCCCCGACACCAGTCGCCTAGCAACGCCCGCCCGCCTACGCCCAGGGCGCAGACTCGGGGCCTTTTCCCGCCCGGCCTCCCTGGGCGCGCAGTTGTGACGCAAGCATTCCGCGACCATCGGCAGCCTCAGGACGTGTGGTGCTATGGCTTCCTCCGGGGTGGCGGGTGGGAGACAGGCCGAAGATACGCTACAGCCACCGCCCGAGCTGCTGCCGGAGTCCAAGCCGCCGCCACCGCCCCAGCCTCTGCCGGTCGCCGCGCTCCCGCCACCGGCGGCTCCGCGGCCTCAGTCCCCCGCTGGCGCGAAGGAGGAGAATTACTCCTTTTTGCCGTTGGTTCACAATGTCATCAAATGGTAAGGGCCTAGGAAAAGTCAAGACACCACTTTTTGCGGCCTCTGGTGTCCGTGGTTCCGAGCTGCCAAAGCCCGTGCGCTCTGGACCACGCCCCATTTTCCCAGAGGACCCACATAGTCGCCTTGAGAGTAACACTTTACTCCACATGCTAATCAAATGCATAGGTTCTGCAGAGCACTCACTGTTCTTGGTCCCATCCCAGAACCTGCAGTGACTTGGGGATGGGTCTCAAGTCCTTACACACTTAGCCTGATTTAGTTTTAATTCATCTGCGTTTTGACTGTTCATATGAAGCCTAGCGCGGAATTTCCCACTTGTAGCATTATGTGAGCCCAGAAAAGTTTTCGATTTTGGTGGACCTCCGATGTTCAGACTCGAGATTCTCACCGTGTACACAGTTTAGTTCCCATTTCAATGCGAGGCAGCATCTTACCTGTGTGGCTCTGTTAAGTACTAGGGTTGTATGCAGTAAAGGACCAGCCGTTTGCCCTTATAGGGCTTAACGGTTAGAAACAAAGGAAAACAGTCATAATAAAAACATTTTTAAAAGTAGAGAGGGGAGAAACATTTGAAATGAAGACACAGAGAAGTTGCTCCAAACAATCGTGTCCCACTATTAACTTTATTCTAATACAATAACCAAGGATGTATAGTCTTTTAGGCCCAAAGTCTCCAGTCTCCATGATGGCCTGTGTTTTTGTTACTTCACTTGGGTCATTTCAAAGAGGTACACTGTTTTGTGTAAGCACTCTCAAGTGTACTTTGGTAAACTTAGGTGGTGCAGAACAGTTACTGCCTAGTGCCTCTTGGTGCAGTCAGGATTCTTAGCAACATTAGGAGGTGGACAGCTTGTTGGGCACAAGCAGCACAAGGACCTGAGTTTGAATCCTCAGTATCCACATAGAAAGCTAGTCATGGCTGGTCATGCCTGTAGGCCCAGCATTTCAGTGCTACAAACAGATCCCTAGAGCTCTGACCAGCTAGCCTGGCTGATGCTGTGAACTTCCTATTTAATATGAGACCCTGCCTCAAGGCCACAAGGTAAAGTGCTACAGAGAAAAACATCTCAACCCATGCATGCCCACCTGTATACTCTGGCATTCACAGACCTGTATAACACCTCACACACATAAAAGTGACCTGCATATACATAACAAACAAAAAAGGGTAACATGGGATGTATGTAAGTTGCTGCTGGTGTACTAGGACATTCTATTAAAAGGGAGAATTTTATTTATATATTTATTTGTTTGAGACAGGGCTTTCTTTGCCTTTGCCTTTGGACTTTTGGTCCTGCTATCTCAGCTTCCGAATGCTGGGGCTCCAGCTGTGTACCACTGTACCTAGCAACTGTGACAATCTCACAGTAAAACGTTCAGTATAATAAGTCCATAAACTAGTGACATCATTATTTATTATTATTATCAAGCATTAAGAACTGCCTGTAAGCCAGGCAGTGGTGGTGCATGCCTTTAATCCCAGCACTTGGGAGGTAGAGGCAGGCAGATTTCTGAGTTCAAGGCCAGTCTGGTCTACAGAGTGAGTTCCAGGACAGCCAGGGCTACACAGAGAAACCCTGTCTTGAAAAAAACAAAACAAACAAACAAACTCCCTGTAATTGTATAGGTTATACTTTTACCCATGAGGCAGTATAATTGGTTTTTTCACCCTCGTGTGAGTGGTGCATTCTGCTGCACCATTACCACAGCTACTTTGTCATTAGGCAAAGGAGGGCTTGGTTACATTCTAAGCATTAGACCATCACTGAATATATGATCTGGCATTGACAGGGTTATTTAGCACATGACTGTATAGCCACAGGACACTAGGTACAAACCTCTGAATTTCTTCTAAACCATTAAATACTAAAAATAAATTAAGACAAGATTACAGTTCCAGTCATATTTATGAACATTGGCCTGCGCTTTCGTTGGTGTTGAGGCAGTCCAGGTTTCTTGCTCTGGTGGTTTGGCGCTTGCCTTAGGGCTGCTGTTACTGTGCTGAAACAATGACCAGAAGCAAATTGTGGAGGAAAGGGTTTATTTGACTTACACTTCTGTACCACTTTTTCTCATTGGAGGAAGTCAGGGCAGGAATCTGCAGGCAGGGCTGGTGTAGAGGCCGTGGAGGAGTGCTTTTTTCACACTCCTTGCTCAGTGTGCCTTCTCTTCCTTTTTATTGTTTTTGTTTCTCCTTGTATTCCTGGCTGTTCTGGAACTATCTGTAGACCAGGTTGGCCTCAAATTCAGAAATCTGCTTGCCTCTACCATTGCGTACTGAGATTAACGTCATGAGCCACCACTGCCCAGCATCGGTATGCTTTCTTACTAGAGCCCAGGACCACCAGCCCAGGGTGACTTACCAACAGTAATCACTAACTGAGAAGATGCTCTGCAGGCTTGCCTACAGCTTGCCCTCGCAGCAGCACTTTCTCTATTGAGTCTCCTTCCTCTCTACTGATGCTGTGTTAAGTTGATATAAAAGTGGATAGCACAGGGCTCATCTGCCACTTTTCAAATGACTGCAGAGCTTTGGTTCTCACATTTGGTCCTCTCTTGGCTTCAGACAAGATGAGCCTCGTGTATGTGGGGTAAGGCAAACTGTCCCCTCTGTGTTAGCCGTTAGCAAATACATTATGAGATGGAAGTGAGGAAAATAAAAACTTCACTATTGCAGGGCAGTGCTGGAGAATTGGGTTATCCAGAGTAACTAGATATACATGCAAACATTAAGAACATGGAAAATAAAACACAGACGGGTACACATTCACCTGTACCTCAGGAAGGATGCTCCTAAGCCAGAAGAGCAGTTGGGTTGGGCCAGCCTCAGTGACAGGAAGTGAATTTCCCAAGAACATGCTATGAAGTCAGAGGGTCTGAGTTCAAGTCTCTGCTGAAGCTTGCTTTATCATCTTGGTAAATGCTTAATTCCCACAGGCAGTAATTTTCTGTCTCATTCCATCATTACTCGTTAGATCTCACCTTTAGGCCCAACACTCAGGCCACTGAGGCGGCTCTCAGAGTTTGGTGATAACCTGGTTTACATATCTACTTCCAGCCAGCTAGGAACATTAGGTTCAAACTACAGCTCTGTGACTTATGGCTAGGTAGGCTTGGGCTGGTAGCTCACTTCTCATAGAACTGGGAGAGACTCTAAAGTGCAGACCTGTGCAAGATGGCAGGGTGATCACACGGGCTTATCTAAAGGACCCACAAGGAATTTTTAATTTACCATATAAGAACAGGAAGGACGAGCAATGATTGCCAGAAAATAGCTGGCAAGAGCTACCTTACCGACTGACCCTGAAGCATCAGCCTTGACCATGGCCTTCTCCACACCTCAGAGCCTGGCAGTGATAGAAACCTCTGCAAGCCATGTGAAAGAAAGTGGTCTGAGATCAGGGAAAAGTCTACTAAGGACGTGCCCACAGTCTCTGCTCCCTCCTCTGCCCTAACCACCTTCTTCCACCGTGGCAAACAGTGAAAATATTGCTCTGCCCAGGATGGATCCTTTAGAGCCGTGGTTCTCACCCTTCCTAATGGTGCGACCCCTTGGTACAGTGCCTCATGTGAAGACCTCCCAAACATAAAATTATTTTGTTGGTACTTCATAACTAATTTTGCTAGTTATGAGTTGTAATGTAAATATCTGATAAACAAACCCCCAAAGCGTCGTGACCCACAGGTTGAGAACTACTGCTTTCAAAGGAATGAACCAGAGTCAATGTGGGACATATATCATACTTTGGGGTTGGGAAGGGAAACAAGTTTAAAACGGGTTATGACCTCTTTGGCCACCCCTCGCTGTGTGGCTGCTAGCCTGGCAGAGAGAATAAGGTGCCTTCCCTCAAGTGTCTGACCAGCAGAAGAGAAAAGACACTGGGAAGGAAAAAGACCCTGGGGAGAAAAGACTTCTTTCTCCAAGAAAAGCCAGGTCCATTATCCTACAAGAGTGAAGATGTGGCACTCCTACTCGGAGCCTTTTATGTTCACTTGTAAGGATGGGACTGACAGTGCTGGCCACTAAGCATGTAAAAGAAACTGCAGTGAGAAAGATAGGACCCAAGAGAAAGCAGCATGCTCGGTATGGTACTGTCTGCATGAAAAACGGTAGGGCCAGTTTGAAAGCTCAGGGATGTTGTGTGAGTTTGTAGGCCATCAAAGAGTTGAGGACTGTGGCAAGGGAAGAAGAGGAAGGGGCTTAGGAAGTTTGGAGTTACAGTTCATAGTGGATGAGGTCATTTGTAGGGCTGAAATTATAAGAGGGAGGAAGGTAGGGTAGAAAGTTGCTGGGTAGGGAAGAAATGCTATACTCTAATCTTGATTCTTGAGGTCACTGCCCAGAGGAGACAGGAAATTGAGGGCAGCACCTTTGGAGGGTAAGCCTTTATTCTTGGAGGACTAAGCTGCTGGCAAGTCTTACAGCAGCAGGCCTAGTGGTCCAGGGTGAAGGCTCTGCCAGCCGGCCGGGCTCTGATGCCGTGTTCTGTGCTTCCCTCAGCAGTCCTTGAGCTGTGGCCTCCTTTCCTGGGATGAGTAAGGAAGTAAAGCCTGAAGTAGAGGATGGAACCTTGTCCTAAAAAGCTCACCGTTAGTTACATCATAAGAGGTTCTTAATTAATAAAAGGAACAGTTATAACAGGTGGCTGCAGGGAATTCCTTAGGTTTCTTTTCTTTATTGTAGATATGTGCCTCTTTTCAGAAATGGAATGCCATAGCAATGGGGACTAGGCTGCCGTGTACCATTTCCTTGGGCTGCTATGGATTCCATTCTGTGCACATGTAAAATTCTGTCTCGCTAAGGGGCTGGAAAGAATCCTGTGTGAGATGCAGCTGGCCTTCATGTGTAAGCATTTTGGTGTTTCATTTTTGCAGCAGGCACCATGCTGGGATACATAACCCCTTGCTCAGGTTTATAGTGCGGTAAATTCTCTGCTGCGCAACCACTGGAGCAGGGATGTACAGTTTCTGTCTTGATAGCCATTGCTCATTTCATCTTCTTAGCTGACTCTTCGAACTTCAGATCGGGACACTTCAGTTAACGTGAAAACTCTTAGCCTGAAATGGCCCATAAATCTACCACCTGTGAAGCAGTAAGACAAATTAAAGATAGACTGCATAGATGGAAAGTAGGAAGTAATCTGTCTCCCTCTCTCCTGGGTCTGTACATAGTTCCACAGAGGACTGAGCTGTCCATCCTTGAAACTTTCCACCCAGCATGTGCTCTAGTGTCTCAGTGGGTTCTCTTGAGTTTCCTGGAGAAATTTCTAGAGCTGTGGTATGTGAATATAACTCTCCAGTCACTGTTAGCAAAATTGGAAAGAATGTATCAATTTCTGCTTCCATTACCAGTGTATTTCTCTCTTCTCTTCCATACCTCTGCTGCTGCTACTAAATGTTTAACCAGGCTGGTCTGATAGATAGGTTAGAAATGATAGTTGATTGGTGTCTTTTATTATTTAAGTATACCATCTTTTCATATGCAATTTTAATTTGTTTGTTTTAAGGCAGGGTCTTATTTTATAGCTCTGGATGGCCTGGAACTCATTATGTAGACCTGGCTGGTCTTGAATTCAGAGACCTATGTGTCTCTGCTTCTTGAGTGCCTGATTAAAAGGTGTATACTATCATGCCTGGCTTGCAATTTTAATTTGTTTGGTTTTGCTTTATGTACTCTTCCCTGCTAGCTTCCTGTGCTTCTGCTGAGCCATGCTTCTTGTCTCTGTCTTTCCAGTGTAAGCTCCCGGGTGGTTGACTTTTCTTTCATCTTTGAAATGGTCATGGTGTTGTGATTTCATGTAGTGAGCTTTGTTCAGCTTTTCTCTGACAGCTTCTGAGTGTGAGCCAGTGTTTGTTCCCTTTCTTGTCATGTGATAAAATACCATTAGAAAAACCTAAGGGAGAATGTCTGTTTCTGGCTCACTGTTTGAGAGTGTGAATCCATCCTGATGGAGAGTTTGGCAAAACACAGTCATATCTGTCCATCATGGTGGCTAGGAAGAAGAGAGAAGGAAAGAAGGGGGCAGGGAGAAAATACTTCCTGAGGACATGCTCCCAGTGCCCTAATTCCATCAGCTTTGCCCTGCCTTCTAAAGTCTCTAGAAATTCCCATTAATAGTATTACCAAGTGTTTAAAATATAATTCTGTGGGAGACATTTTGTATCAAAGCATAATGGATTCTTGCTTATTAAGGCTTTGAGACTAGGGTGTGGCTCAGTGTCGGAGTACTTGCCTAGGGTGTGCAAGGTCCTGGGTTCTATCCACAATGCTACAATACAACAGTAAAACAAAGCCTAGTTTAGTTTTGGTTTCTGAGACAGTGTTTCTGTATGTTGTAGTGTTGGCTAGCTGTCCTGGGACTTGATATGTAGAACAGGCTGACCTTGAACTTCTCCCTCTGCCTCTCGAGAGCTGGTATAAAGGGTGTGGCATACCAAGTACAAAAGAAAATGGAAAACGTTTTATATAGTGATCTCTTTTTCCTAGAACATTTGTGCTTCCGGATTTTACTTTTTTAGATGTTTGTAGCCGATTTGTGGAGAGTAAAGGGTGGATGGACTGTCTTCTTTGCCTCCTTGTTCTTATACCAGTTATGAAGGTTATAAAATACTGTTGTTCATGTTTGATGCTGCCTTCTAATTGTACATTAAGTCTCCAGATGTTCTCTGATCCTCTAGACACCCTGGTCTCTAATACCGAGTATTTTAGTCTTGAGCTCTTTATGGTTTGTTTATCCCTTCTGGAGCTAGTTTTCCTTCTTGTTCTTGCTTGTCAGTACTTCCCTGTGGCATCCTACCTTTGCTGCCCTGCTTCCTCATGGTCATGTGCTTGTGGTTAGTGGAGCATTTCCTTTTAACCTGCACTGTACTTCACTCTTCCAGGTCTGTAACCTCATTTTTGGATCTTACATCTTATAGTCACTTTTTTTTTTTCAAGACAGGGTTTCTTTGTGTAGCTTGGCTGTCTTGGAACTCACACTGTAGACCAGGCTGGCCTCAAACTCAGAAATCCACCTGCCTCTGAGTGCTGGGAATAAAGGTGTGTACCTTCCACCACCTAGCTTATGGTTGCTTTTTAACTAGTTCTTCTACCTTCAAAGTCTCTGGAATTTATTATCAGGTTTGTTTTTCTTTTTCTGAAATTCTCTAAAGGAATAGTATACAGCATAATAGCTCTGTATTCAGGAGAAGCAAATCTCATTTGAGGCTGAGCTACATGGTAAGACGTATCTCAAAGAAAAACTCCTCTAGGGTTCAGTTTTCTTCCTAAATTGAACCCAGATGTTCAGCCTTTTATTCATGGATCACAGCAGATCACATCAGATGCCCTGTCTATGCATATACAGAGCCCAGGAGTTACAAATGTCTTTAGCTGGGCAGAGCACTGTGGAGCCTGTGTGTCTTTAAGGACTCTCCTAGAGGCCACCTCTTACCTGTAAGAGTTCTGAGAGCCAGGACCTTCCACTGCACCCTGAAAGTTTTTTCAAACCTTATCTTTAAATGATTGTTCTTAAATGCTTTAACCACCTTTTAACCTGCCACTCACCAGAGGTAGTGGAAAAAGAAGGATATGGTGGGGGTAAGGAGGTGGGGGTGGGGGGAGTGGACCTGTTTAGAAAGGTTCTTTGGAGCAACTCCCATCTGTGTTGTCTAGAAATTGACAGTTCAGTTCACAGGTCAGCAGTGGCAGCTCAATCGACTGACACCAGCATACAGATACACCAGCAGTCCAGTTCGGTAGAGCTGGGATAGCAAACAGAAGCCAGCTGCTGTGGCACTACCTAGCAGAGACAGCCAGGCCTTGATCTTGGCTCGAGCCAGCAGGAGGGACCAGGAGGAATGCCAGAAGTTCTCTGGCTGTGCCTTTCTCAGGGAAGCAGTGATCAGTGAAGACTCGAGACTCCCAAGCATTGCACAGCTAGCTCTATAAGCAAGCCAAGCTCAGCCTCTGCCACTGTCCTTTTATACCCTCCATACATCACTTGTCCTCCATGGGTCTTGCTCAGCACATGTCCTGCCTCAGCACTTGTGTCTGTCTTAGCTGACATCATTCTGCCAATCAGCCCAAGTCCACAGAAGCAGCAAGAAACTGCAGCACACTGCCAGATGTTTGTTTTTTTTGTTTTTTGTTTTGGTGTGTTTCTCTCTATGGAGTCCTGACAAATGGAGCTCAACTAGACAGTGTAAGGCAGACCAATACATGCCTGTCTGTTAGCAAAGAATCCTTCATCACATGTCCTTTCAAGTGCTTGCTTTAGCAGAATATCCCTGTCTCCTGTGTCCACTTCAGCTAAACGTTCCTTCATGTGTTTGCTCCAGCATCCAACTGGCTTTCCAAAGAACCCTTAAGTTTCCACTTCAGTACCCTATGTTGCCACCTGGTACCTGGAGACTGTGGCTGAAACAGCCCTGCTTAGGGTTGGAGTCCAAACAGTGGCTTCCCTCTCTTCATTTTTCCTATAGTTGAATGAACAATTGTGTGAACATGTGGTTTGCCAGGCCTGGTTGTACAACCTTGTACAGCCAGCTACTGGGCAGGAGTGAGAAGAGGACTGAGTTCCAGGCCCACCTGGGCAAGAGAAACTAGGAAGGCTGGGGTGTAACTTAGTGGTTGAGTGTTTGTCTGTCAGTCATGAAGCCCTAGATTCACTTCCATACTAGAATTGACAGGCTTTCCATTCATGTATTTTTAATATTTGTTTGTTTGTTCGTTTGTTTATTGTTTTGAGATAGGGTCTCTGTATAGTCCCGGCTGTCCTGGAACTACTATGTAGACTAAACTGGGCTTGAACCCATAGAGAAATGCCTGCCACTGCCTCAAGTGCTGAGGTTAAAGGTGTGTGCCACTATAAGCAGCATGTTTCTTGAAGCTTGAAAAAAATGAAGAGAGGAAATGCTTATAAGAACTTTATAAATCTCACTCTCTGAGGCCTCTTTTTGTATATAGTGAAGCTACAAGGGATATAGACTAGAAAGGAGGAATAAAGCAAGACCTTCAAATTCAGCTTTTCTCATCTGAGTTTGGAACTAAGTGTTCCAGCCTGCCATTTCTGAAGTGAGTTATCCCTGTATCTCCTTGCTTGTCTGCCACTTTTTTTGGCCTATCCAGTTAGTAGTCTATCAATTTGGGAGCTTAAGCAATGTAGTTTTAATTAAATGTCATACTTTTACTAGATCTCTTAGGTTGCTAGTGGGTACAGGAGAGCCATCCTTGTTGACCCAGCACAGGGAGTTCAAGTGTTGAGCTCAAGCATCCCTCCCGCCTGCTCATCACAGGTCAGCAAGACCTCTTTTATGGGAACAGGGCGTTGCTGATCTGCCTCTTCCCACACACAGGCTCCTCGCCAGCTGAGACCCGCTGGGCTGTGTAGGAAGCCCCCACAGATGATGTCTGGGGTTTGCTGCTCTGCTGCCGTGTCCACCTTGTGCCCACTCTCTCAGCTGTGTCCTAAAGTGGAAAGGGTGCCCTTAGGACCTGTCTGAAGACTTGGAAGGGCTGCTTCCTTGTGTCTGATTCTATGCCAGGTCTTTGCAGACTCAGTAGAAATACCCAAGCCCTGTTGGCCTCCACGAGGGCAGCCTCCCTTCCAGCAGAAAATACAGTAAAAGAAAAGCTGCCAGGGAAGGAGTCCTGGAAAGTGAAAGTTAGAAGTACTTGGAATGGCCCCTGCAGCCTCTCACAGTTGAATTTGTCCTGTGGGTATGTTGGGATAGAGGGCCACCACTGTTCTTAAGAGGCATAGTGACCTGCTCAGACTTGGGTTTCTAAAGTTGGATAAGACAGGGCTTGGGAGAAGGGGAGGACTCTATGTCTAAGAAACAGTGGCAGTGGTTGTCTGAAGTAGTCTGGAGGACGGGGAATTAGCTGGTCACATAGCTGGGAGAATCAGAAAGGGCAGCCTTAGTGGGTGGGGACTGCTGTCCCCCGTGGATGTTGACAAAGACAGGTAGATGGCTGTTCCACTGTGGATGCTTGCAGGCTCCTCAGACTCCAGGGAGAAAATTCTGGATGCTGGAGGAAGAACTAGACTCAGGAGACACGGGTGTGGGGGTTGCTTAGAGTGAGCAAACAAGCCTGAAAACACAAGCAATCCTGTGGCAGATGAAAGCTAGTGTGGGAGGTCTAGAGTCACTGTCCCAAAGACTGGTGGGTGCTGGCAGAACTCCAGAGACAATCTGATCACTGCGGGACAAGGAGGAGCCATGGACAGTCAAGGAGAGGCAGCTCTGAGTTTTGCACAGGTGTATGTTTATGTTTGGGATGGGGTCTTAGTGTACTGCCTAGATTGACTCAGACTTGGTATTCCTGCCTCAGTCTCCCAAGAAACTGGGATTAGAGATGTCCATGTGCCTAGCTCAGAGGGCATTTCTGTCAAAAACTTATATAAAGTCTTTAATCTGGATTTCCCCTGGTATGACATTGTAAAGCCTCAGAGGGCATTTTTCCTCCGAAGCTGTGGAAATTGCCTGCGGCTACAGATAGTAAAGAAAACAAAGCCTTAGAGAATGGATAAGAATGATAACACACGCCCACTGCCCTGAGCCTGCGGCTGGGCAATGCCTTGGACCCGCCTGAGGCCCTAGATAACTAGATGACCAGGCCATAGAGAGCACACATATGCGTGTAAGTGATAGAGAAGTGCATGAAATAATGTGTGGAAGGCCCTAGTTATAATTGGCTGAATTTAGCTTAAAAACTCCAGTCTAGAATGGCAAAATTGCTCACCTTCCGAGAGCCCAGCAGAGAAACTTCGTGTGGAGAAATAATCTGTGTGAATCCCATGCGGACACAGACGTCCATTGCTTATACAACAAAGCCTGCACACCACAGCTCAGCTCCGGAGGATCCGGAGCAAGGAACATCGAGTAGAACCTTACCTGTGTGCCGCCGCTGGGGAGCTAGGGATACGCCTGCCAGACTGGACCGGTTAGTGGGAGAGTGTTTGTGTGAACAAATGAATGTGGACCCATTTTACCATTTATTTGCTTTTTGTCATTTATGAATAAATAAAAGCACTAGAACCTTTCCACCAGGTTTTGAGGAATTTGTTTCTACCACACTTTACACCTGAATCATGACAGACATCTTTCCAGAATCCTTGCACAGTTACGTAAAGATGCAGGTACAGAATGTCCATTGTCATTTTGATGAATTGCAAACATTCCAGATAATTGTTTGTAAATAATTTCACTATGTAATCAAATGCATGTTAATGTGGAAAGACAAGAATGAGAGCCACATTTGATAGGCTTCTGTCAGAATAACAAAGGTATACATATGGTTGTCTGTTATTCCACATTTTGAAATGATCTACAACAGTTTACGTCATATGGTAACACAGGTGTCTCTGAGACTTGGAACTAGAGAGACTTCCCTTTTCTAATATGTCTGTCACTTTGAATTTCTTCCCTCCAGCATCTACTAAATAAGAGAAAACTTTATTTTGGGGAAGTAAAAGCCACTGGAATCAGTAGTGGAGGAGAAGCTGTGAACAGAGGAGAAGACTGAGGGGTGCTAGCCCAGGGTGGCCAGCAGGGACAGATAGGTGCATGTTTCTGAGGAGGATGGACGTTTGATGGAGAAAGGTACAGGCCCCCAGATCAGGTTACCAGAGGTGAGGGGTGTGACTGGCGTGCTGGCCCAAGCCTTCCCTTGCTTTTGCATTGCTGGAGGACACACTGCCCATTGTTGCCAGTTTGCTTCTATGCAGAAAGGAAATTGGGAAAAACCAGGGCATGTTCTTAGATGCACCCATCTTTCCTAGGCTTTTATCCAAGAGCCTGGGACACATGTCCAGATGCCTTGCTAGCTGCAGCGAGGATGCTCTGCTCTCCATGCCTCCATGGCTATAGTATTTCTGCCCACTCTTTAAAAAAGCACAGTAGATGGGACCACGATGCTCTAACTTTGTCCTGGTTTGTATGACTCCCATCGATCCCTGACCTAGTCTCTCTTTCTCTTCTAAAGTTGGATGGTGACTAATGCTGAGCACAAAAGCAGGCCCATTTAGAGCTTTCTGCTTTTATTCCCTCACTATCGAGTCTGACCCTGTTCTTTAGGCCTGGGGGTTTCACTGTTTTACAGTCATCCTGGCATAACAGGTTCCCTCTTGGTTTGAGCAGCTCCTGAATAGATGCTTCACTCACTCCAGGACTTCTGTACTATTTACCAACTAGGGCAGGTCAATGGCCCACTGCAGGGGTCTGCAGCCCAGCTCCCCTCTGCTGGCTTTCCCTATGGGTTCTGTTTCTTGTCTGAAGGCTACCCTCTCTCCCCAAAGTTCACCCTGTAAAGAGAATGGGTATCTGGAGTTTGGAGAGTTTGAGAAGTGAGCATCAGAAACATGGCCTACACTTTGCTTTCTGCATTAGAATTTCTATGGGGCTGGGTTATGTTTACTTCAGGAATTATTACTATAAACCTCCTTCCCTGTTTTAATTTTGTGGGGTTTTTTTCTTGTTTGTTTTTATTGTATCTTTCTAGACTTGTGATGTAAACCAGTTTTGTTAAAAGTGTACTTTAAATTCTGACAGCAGATCAGTGGTGGTCCTCAGTGGCTGCACACTGAGCAGGAACTGGTTCCAAAGCTCCTCTGCTTCCTGGCCTTGGGGCAACGCCTTTGTTCCTAGGGTTTTGGTTCTTTTGCTTTAGTGTGATAGCAAGAGTGGGGATCTCTGCCATGCCAGTGCTGTGAACGGATAGGAATGATCTGCTTTCAAAATGACCTTGATCCAGAGGAAGGCATCTGCGGAGCCATGGTAGAGGTGAGCCTGTGTCTGCTGAGAATGTCCCAGTAGCTGGTAGCTGGTTTACAATGTTCGTCTTTATGTTAACAGGCCTAAGCAAGCACCACAGCTCAGTGAAATGAAGGTACTGCTAACTGGCAAAGCCTCCTGGTTGGCCTACAGATGGCTCAGGTTAGGTGAAATGAGTGTTTCAACAAGTTTGTTTTCCTTTGTTTTTGGAAGATCACCTGATGCTTGGTAATGGTGATTTGTTGAGCACAGCTGAGCCTTGCTTTCCAAGCATTCATTCTTTTGGCAGGTGGTGTTTTGGAAATGTTACTGGGTTTGTGTATGTGGTGTGTGCACACGTGTGAGTGGTGGGGGAGCAGAGGCAGGCACTTGTGGTGCCCAGCTTTATCACTCTTCCCTGTGTTCCCTTGTACAGAACCTGAGACTTGCTGTTTCAGCTTCTGAGGTGTGCCTGTTTCTACACCCCCATCCCACCCTAAGCCTGAGCTGGGTTTATAGGCATGTGTGCCCCTGCTTTCACATGGGTGGTGGAACTCCAAACTCAGGTTGTCATACTTGCACAAGTGTTCTTGATCCACAGTTGTTTCTTTTTCTTTTTTTCTTCTTGTTTTGTTTGTTTGTTTGTTTGTTTTGTTTTTGTTGTTGTTGTTTTGGTTTTTTTTGAGACAGGGTTTTTCTGTATAGCCCTGGCTGTCCTGGAACTCACTCTGTAGACCAGGCTGGCCTCAAACTCAAAATCCGCCTGCCTCTGTCTCCCAAGTGCTGGGATTAAAGGCGTGTGCCACCACCACCTGACTCACGTTTCTCGAGCATAGTGTATGTATGTGTAGGGCCAGGTTGGTGAGACAGCCATGATGAAGTCAACTTGGTCCCTGCCATCACAGAGAGTTTAAGTATCTGACCTGTCAAGTGTGCTAGTTGAGAGTGTTTTTATGAACTTAAAGCTAAAAAACAAAACAAAACAAATAAAAGACCAATCCTTGTCTTCTGGGGTAGTCAACCTAGTCAGGGAACAGACATGTCTAACAACATTCTAAAAGGTATCGGAGGGTGTAGTTCAAGGAAGCCATTGTGGAGATGAGCTACACATGCTAATGACTGACTGCCTTCTACTCCCCTGTCACTCAGCATGGACAAGGACAGCCCAGATCTCCACCAGGACCTGAACGCCCTCAAAACAAAGTTCCAGGAGATGCGGAAGCTCATAGGCACCATGCCCGGCATCCATGTGAGCCCTGAGCAGCAGCAGCAGCAGCTACACAGCCTCCGAGAGCAAGTCAGGACCAAGAGTGAGCTTCTGCAGAAGTACAAGAGCCTCTGCATGTTTGAGATCCCCAAGGAGTAGGGCCAGCTCCCAGGGAAGCTGTGGTGGCCAGCTCCAAACTGTGAGGCCACCTGTGGCTGGCGTGGGCCTCAGTGACTATACTCAGCCTTGACTATGCCCCGGGCCCATCAACACATCTACAAGGCACAGAGGGGGAGGAAGTAGCTGTTCCCTTCTTTCCCTCAGCTCCTCCCACTCCCGATAGCATCAGCATGGTATCCGGTACATACTGTTCCCATTAACAGCAGTTTCATGAAGCATTTGCATAGAATTCACGAGGTAAATTAGGCCTGCACTCAGATGGCATGGATTTATTATAATTAAAGCAGGCTGTGAGAGTATGAACATTGTTTTGAAAGGCCAGAGGGTGGGTGGCTTCTCCCTGAAAACAGTTCACTTCCTTTTTTATTTGAACTATTGAATGAAACTATATCTCTGGGGGTGTCAGTCCAGAGCTCCACGAACCAGCCACCGACTCGGTTCCCAGCCTCCTGCATGCTAGCCTTATAGGTTCTTGCTCCCTTTATCTCCATCACTTCAGGCAGTGCTCAGAATAGCCAAAGCACTGCTTGCCTGGGGCCCTTTGTCCTTCCCACACTGGCTCAAAGAAGCTGTTAGGCAAGCGGCTCTGCCCTGATTCGTATGCCCTGGCTCGTATGCCCTGGCCTACCTCGTCATCTCCACTCTAGCCAAGAAGTCACATTTGCTACCCTGCACATGGTCCCTGCACACTTCTGGTTTAGGGCAAAGTAGCTGGCAGGAGCAATTGGGGCAGTTTCTTAGCCAGGGGTATATGTGGTTTGAAGGGCATGGGGAGCTAAGTCTGGAGGTCCCATAGCTGTGTTCTACTTGTAGTGTGTGCCCAGCGATTTCCAGGTAGGACACTGTGTTCTCTCAGGGACTGTTACACTGAGGGCACCATGGCCCCTTCTCAGGAGGAAGGTGAGAAGTACCCAGTATTGTTTGGATCTTGAAATGGGCACAGCCTGGGCTGACCAGCTTAGGACTTAGCAGGTGCCTGTCAACTGGCCTTGGCAGGAGCACTGGCTGGGGATGTGTTTAGCAAGGGTTCTGGTGGCATTGTCTATCCAAGATGCCTCACACTGGGGCCTGGAATGTGTGAAAGAGGGTTCTGACTTCCAGTGGTTTGGGCACAAAAGTGGGCTCTGAGTTTAAGTAGAGGGTGCCAGTTAAGCCACCTCTGCCTTGGGACTGTTATTTAACTGAATCAGTTACTTTCTGCAAAGTTGAAGCAGTGGCTGGGCCAGTTTTAAGGCTCTGACTGGTTCCTGTAAGCGCACAGAGGCTTCTCTGTTTCAGTGTGTTGACCTGTTACATCTTCAGATATGTAATTAAAAGTATGTTCTGCTCTCAGGACACATGGTTTGCCTGTTCTGTCTCAGTGCTGGATCCAGGCCCTGGAATTACAGGTTTTATAATGAAGGATTTGAGTATATGTTGAGTGGGTGGTGTAAAGGAAAATGGTCACTGTGCTCCTCCTTCCACCCAGCATGTGCATCTGTTAAACTAGCACAAAGGCCTACATGTCTCCTGCAGGGGACCCTGGGGAGCCCAGCCATACATTGTTGAGAAGTGAGTGTCCTTTGAGATCTGAGGAGGTGTAGTTCCTTGGAAGTGGCCCTTTCCAAAGCAGGGTTGACAAGACTCCCCAACCCCACCCCTCCAAGACACTTTTGAGCATCCCTTGAAGGTCAGGACCCTCTTGAAAAACCAAGTATTTGGCTTGGCAGCTGCAGTTGTGTTGACTCCTTAGAGACCATGTTGACCTCTGCCTCTATTTCTCAGCTGCAGAATTGGAGGCTTGAAAGTGACACCTGCCCTAAGTTGACAGTAGGAGTGGCAAGGAGATCTGGGTCACAAACTATGAGCCCTTAGCCACAGGGAGATAGAAAAGTATAGAGGAAATGGGCCCCACCTGCTTGAATGCTTCTGGGAGCTGCACTACAAGCTATCTACTTTCCCTGTCTAGGTCCTGTGGTAACCCTGGGGCAAGGGATAGACATCCAGTGCAGGCAGGCATCTTCGGGGACACATACCTCCAGCTCAGCCTCCTTATTTGTGGTAATCAGGGTCAGAGTTTAAAGTGTGACAGATTCCGGTGGCCTGCCATGATTAACAGGTGGCCTGTAGAGGAGTGTATGAATATTCTCCAAAACAAGGCCCCCTGGTACAGGCCAGACCAGGCAGAGGATAGACAGAAAACCAGGAAGTCTAGAGCATGACCCACTTGGAAGTGGGAGACCATTTTCCAAAAGCCAGGACCCTCTCCAGTTCTTGGGCCACTGGCACTGAGGCAAGAAGCCTAAAAGCAAAGCACCATTTTCCATTTTAAAATTATTTTATTTTAAATTAAAAAAAATAATAAAGACCTCACACAATAGAAATGTAGAGATTTTGTTCATGTCACACTGACACTGGAACTATTAAAGTGCAAGTTTTGTGTTTTGTTTTTCTCTTGGGTAATTGCACACACACATGTAAACAAGTCACTTGGCTATGATTGAACCCCCCACCTCCAGCCAAAGTTTCCAGTTTGCTGAGGACAGAGGTGGCTGACAGCGGTCATGGCAACACCAATCACAGACAAGATAATGCCCTGTTAGTCCTGGCCCTGAAACAAGCAGGACAGTAACTTGAAGTCTCACAGGCTGATGAACTTCACACACACTTTCTCAAATTTCTGAGAAAAGTACCCCTCTGCTGGGTCCTGGCATCCCAGAATCGGAGGTGAAAGTCCCAGTCTTAGTCCGCTTTCCTTTCACAGCAGATGACTGTCCCTTACTGGCTTGGCAGCGTCTCCCTGATGCACAGGGCTGGGTCGCAGGGAGGGAGGGAGGAGGCCAATTGGCGCTCCCCGTGGGGCACGCAGACTAGCCCGATTTGACTTTTGAACAAAAAAGGTCAACGGGTTGTGCGGCTCACCCTGGGGCTCCTAACTGATGACACAGCGCTCCTTGTCCTTAGCCTGGCTGCCGACACTGGTTTTTTCACGAATGTACATGAGGTCGCTGTGTACGCTGGGTCTGCGAGCAAAGGGCGCCAAGATGCCAAAGGCATCGCCATGGTCGCCCCCGCCCCCGCTGCCCGCACGCAGAAGCTTCTTGTTCCTCAGAGCCTTTTTGTGCAGTACGTCGCAGTACTGCACAGACACCTTGCGGTGCAAGTCGGGGCTCATCTCGCTAGGTAGCTTGGCCATGGCAAAGAGCGCACGGAACATCTGGTCCAAGCTGCTGTTCTTCTTGGCCGAGATCTCGAAGTAGGCACAACGCTGAGGGTCGTCACCCACCAGCTGCTCAATGTCCCGCTGCTCTACTTCCCGGTAGAAGTCTCGGTCCCCTTTGTTACCGCAAATGACCAGCGGCACGTCCACATTCTCTTTGGTTTTGTTCTTGAGACAGGACTTGGTGTCTAGGATCTGCTGTTTGAGCCTTTGCACCTCCTCGAATGAGTCGCGGTTGTCTAAGCTGAACACCAGAATGAAAACGTCTCCTACAGGGGAACGAGAGGGAAAGGTGAGGGCAGCTGCCAGGCACGGAGCAGCAGACGGCGCGGCCCCAAGCACGACATACCAGCCCCATCAGCTCCCCGCAAGACTCCGGCCCCACGGCCCCTGTCGGCCCCCAACTCACCTGTGAGGATAGAGAGGCGCCGCATGGCGGGAAACGGGTGATTGCCGGATGTGTCCAGGATGTCCAACTGGTAGACTTCGCCGCGGATCGAGTAAAACTTTCGGTGGAAGTCCTCGATGGTAGGGGTGTAAGCGTCCTCGAAACGGCCCGTGAGGAAGCGCGACACGATGGCCGTCTTGCCCACTTTGGATGAGCCGAGGATGACCATCCTGTAGCAGTTCTTGGCCGGGATACTCAGCTCAGAGTCGCTTGGGCACATCTTCTTGATCATCGCGGCCAGTTTCATTGGGCAGAGGGGCCCCAGGGGCGGATGCGTGGCTGAGAGAAGGTAGAGGGCTGCTGAGGACTCCGGAGTGGCAGAAGAGCTTGGCTTCCTTGTGACCGCGAGAGCTGGCCTGGGCTCTTGGGTACAGACAGCGGGCTCAGGCTTTCCGCGCCCCACACCGCCCTTATATGCAGCTGGCCGAAGCCCCGGCTGGCACCTCCCAGCCAAGGTGCGTCACGTCCCGCCCCCGGACGCGCCCAGCTCCTCCTAGACGCGCAACCTCCGCCTTGGAGCCCGAGGCTCCGCTCCAGACCTACGTGCGCTGGAAGGAAAATTAAGTCCAAACTACCGCGGACCCGGCTTCCCATTGCTTTGGAAGCAGAAGTCCTGGCTGTGCCATTGATTCATTTACCTCTGAGATCCCCATTCTCTCAACACCAGTGCACAGACGCTCACTTTTCTTGGGCCTCAGTTTCCCCAAAAATATGATCTGATGATAGCAACAGGTTTGCTGGCCATTTGCCCCAGCGCCAACCCCTTAGGTTCCCGGGCCCTTAGTGCTCTTCTGGGAGCAGTGTCCGGTGTCTGTGGGTTTCCTACGGTACAGTTCGCGCTTTGTGCTTCAGCCACCAGAGGGAAGCAGGGAGCCCCACAGACTCACTGAGATGCCTAAGGTTGTGGTCACACTGGAGAGTGGCAGGAGGCTGGCTGGGGAGCCAGATTGTAGGCGTTGTCATGGACTTCCATTCCTGTGCTCTATTCTCCCAACTAGAGATAATCTGGTCGGTGGGGACCTCAGTAAAGGAGAGTCTGTCCCTGACTTCATATTTAGAGACAAGCCCTCTCCCCGCTCCCCGAGACAGGGTTTCTCTGTGTAGCCCTGGCTGTCCTGGAACTTACTCTGTAGATCAGGCTGGCCTCAAACTCAAAAATCCGCCTGCCTCTGCCTCCCAAGTGCTGAGACAAGCCCCTTTAAAAAAAAAAAAATCAAAACAGACCGGAGTCCCCTACAGTCTCCTGTGGCTTTCCAGACTTTTCCCTCTCCTGGGCCAATCATCGTCAGTTTATGCTGAGGGGGCTGACTGGGACTGATGATTTCAGAGGAGGCCTGGAAGCACTAACTTTTCGGTAGCTCAGTTTCCCGTTCTGGAAGATGACACTGGCCCTTGATTGTAAAGATTAAGTGCAAACATGTTCCAAGACCAGGGTCTGGTCGGAACAATAAAAGTATAGTGTCAGGGAGGCTGCCCGAAGGAGGAAGCCAGAGGCAGGTTAATCAGTAACCAGGACTGAGTAATGCTTGAGGAGAAACAAGACATGTCTGCTGCTTGTAAGTGACAACATAGTCGAGTTGTGTTTTTATTCCGCTCTGACCTTGTCTGATTTCGGAGAGGCCCAGAGACCCACCGGCTGACAAGTGCCACTTGCCCATCCAGGCAGTCTTGGTGTCCCACAGGCAGGTCATTCCCCATCTATTGAGATGCTTGCACCATGCTCCCAAGGTTTCATCCCTTCCTTGTGACCCAGGATCTCAACAGAAATCTAGTCTCTAGATCAGCAGTGGGCATCCTGCCTGGAGCCCCTGAGACCTAGGTGTATTGATTTGGTGGTCCCTGTGCTAAGTGATAATGCTCTCCCTGGAGACGGAGAAGCAACACGCTGCTGTCCTGGTAAGCAGGCCGCCTGGCTCCCGAGAGAAGGCAGAGGGCTGCTGAGGACTCCGGAGTGGCGGAAGAGCTTGGCTTCGGGACCAGGCGAGCTGGCCTGGGCTCTTGGGTACAGACAGAGGGCTCAGGCTTTCCGCGCCCCACACCGCCCTTATATGCAGCTCCCACTCTTCCCTTCCTCCCTTCTGCCTGTGCCCCCACAACAGAGCCCACTACAGAGGCTGCTGCGGTTGTCTGGTCTGTTTCAATCTAGCGAGACATCCATATTCACTCCCCTTCCCTCCCAGGTTGCTTCTACATCCATATCAATCAAGTAATGCAGGACTCATCAGGCCAGTTGGGGTGAGCCCTTCACCACTCCTGGTTCTTGCCCTTGCTGCTGCTCCCCTCCCTTCTCCATCTGGGGTATCTGCCCTTATCTGGGAGGAGGACCTGAGCCTCTGCCAAACCCAGGACTGCTGTGTTCAGTAAGAAGCATAGAACATTTACTGCAGGTGAAGAGAGGCCTCTTAAGGGGGCAAGCAATGGCTGCTCACACCAGGCTAAGGCCCTTGTCCTCTGCCTCCGGAAGGCATTGTGTGGAAGGCTGGGGCTCTGACTCGGGATGGGCAGAGCTGATGTCACCATTCCCGAGTCTCCAGTCCCAGGAAGATCCAAGGAATAAGAACAGAGGGATGTCAGAATCAAAGATACGGTCCAGCTCTACCCACAGACAACCAGATGGCCAAGGCTCAGCTTAGATTCATGGCCTTCTCTCCTTCCACAGTCAGTGTCAAGGCTGGGCCTGACATCACACCCCAGTCCCTTCTAGATGCAAGGTGACTGGTGGACACTGGTGGTTTCCTGACACCTTCGAGGTTCATTTACCCGGTTCAAACACCCTGTCAGGTAGACTCCATCCTCCAGGCGCGCCTTCACATAGCCTCTGCTATCAAGTCTCCAATCACATGAACACTGAGGGGTCTGGAAGACAGGCAGTGCAGTCCCACATAATCCCAACTACCATCGGTGCCCCCCAGGACACTGCCCCACACAGGACAGCATGTGCATTCCTTTCTCAGGAACTCTGGAAGCCACCATGGTGTTTTCTTACCACTCAAGTTTGTAGCAGTGTTGTGCTTCCTGCTCAGAACAGAACTCTTAACATCTGATCAGATGCTGAGGAGAGCCTAGATAAGGGTCTGTAAGCTGGAAGTGCCAGCCACACAGCCCCATCCAGAGGCAAAGAGGATTCAGAAGGTTCTTTGAAGTTGGGTCCCAGAGAAGAGCACTGGGTGCCACCTTGTTACCCACGGGGGCCAAGCCCACTGGTGCCAGCAAGAGGACCCCACAGCTTATCTCTGCTCCACTTCCTATACGGTCCTGCCCCAGCCATCAGAGCTATTGGTGGGGATGTAAGGTTCCCAATTCATGGTGAAATGCAAGCAGAGAGGCAGAGACTCGTGCTCTGGACCAGACAGCTTTAGTGGCCTCCCAGGCTCTGAATCAGACAGACTCCAGAAACAAAGCAAGAAACTTGAGCAGGCCCTGGTGGCAAGGAAGGACTGCCTGAGTGGTGTCGCTGACAGGGAGTACTGGGAAGGAACCCGTATCAGGCTGTCTTCCCACCCGACAGGTCCAGATACCCCACCTGTCTTCTCTAGTGCTCCTCACCCTTGGAGTGGCAGAGGCAGAAGCCAGGAACTGATAAATACCTGGGCCTAGTGCTGTTGCTCTCGTGTGCCACCAGCATCTGTCTTCCGTCTCTGCTACCAAAGATCCTTCTCCCCTGCAATCCCATGAGCAAAGTCCTACTAGCTGGCTTGGAGAGGCAGGTTAGGTCCTGCTTCCACCTTCCTATGGCTTCCCACATCAGCCTTAAGGGACCCTTTGGAGGCCAAATCAGAGTAAATGATGTGTCAGGCAGAGGGCCAAGCAGTAGGAAAGGGACACTTCAACTTCTCACCCCACAAAGGAGATTCTGTCTTCAAGGTCAGTTCATTTGGGCTGCATTGGATTCACTGGCCTAAGGCTCAGGGAAACAAGAGTGCCATAGCCCAGAATTAAGTAGCAAGGTACTTGTGGTCATTCCCTGATAGCTCAGTCCTTTGGAGTTCTCTCACTGCTGGGCCTTGGCACACACCTCTCCTGATGCCTAGAATAACTGGCCTTCAGTCTGTTTTCTTTTGCTTGTTGCTCTCAACATCAATGCCATACCACCAGAAAAGTGCCATTAGACCGAATACCTCAGTGGAAGACCAGGTTCAATGCCATTACCATGAGAAAGCAAGAAAAAAAAAATGTGTCTGACTGTATAGATTCCATCTCAGGAAAGAAAGATGCTCATCAAAAGAGGAATGGAAAGTGATGGAGACACCATAAACAACTGTTGAGAGGTCACAAGAACTCCATTCCTAAGTATGTACCCCAAAGCTATGGAAACATCTGCGTGTGTAAAGATGTATACACAAGTGTTCACAAATGGTGTGACAGTCACAATAGTGCTGAAGTAAAAACCACCCAGTGTTCACCCACTGAACGGATAAACAAAGATAGCATCTACCTATAGTGGAGTGTTCAGCAATACCTAGGAAAAGAGTCTTCTACAGGTTGAGTGCCCCCATCAAAGCATCCACTGAATCTGGAACCCCACTGGAAAGTGTCAGAGAACAAACTTAGTCACCTGGGGAGTGTGGTAGTGGGACCTTCCGCTGGGAGCGATCACGGTTAAGCAAGAGCACAGAGTAGGACTGCAGTCTAGTGGGACCAGGGCTTCATTAGAAGAGCAGCAGAGAGGTGAGCCAGAATATGTGCTCTCATCATGCCAGGTGCTATCTCTTTACCAGCAAGGACCTCAACCAACTATGGACACTTGCTAGAGGCTGGCGGTTGAAAGTCTGGGTCCCCAAAGGATGCTCTCGGGAGGTGGCAGACCTTTAAGAGGTAGGGCCTGGTGGGTGGGCTTTAGGCTTTTGTGAGGGTGCCCTTGAATGTGGTTGTAGGGCCCGAACCCCTTTCTCATTTACACTTTACTTCTTGGCCATTGAGCAGCTTGCCCTACTATGTGCTCCCAACACTATGCACTGGGTTCACCTGGGCTCGAAGCAACACAGCCAACAATCAGGAGGCAGCTCCAGCTCTCTGGCAACCAGCCCACTTCAGACTTTTTGAGCCTCCTGGTGGGTTCCACCTCATCCACGTCTCCTACTGGATTCCAGCTGACACACTGGGTTCAGACGTATGTGCCCAGTCCTGCTGGGTGTACAAAGAGGGCAACACCCATGGTCTGTGGTCCTCAGAAAAAAATATGTAGGTCTCATTCCTCTCCCCAGAGCCCTCTGCAGCCTCTTCTCCCCTCTGAAATCACATGACCTCCATGTCTGTCTTAGCTGTTGTCTCCACCAGTTGTCAGGGAGCTGGGACTGCTTCTTCCTTCTGCCCATACCTACAGCCTGGCAACAGAGCCAATAGGTACATGTAGGGATACCAGTGATAGAGCTGAGCCTCTCAGTGCAGAGGACTGGACAAGAGAGCACCAATGGCAAAGGGGGAATCTCTGCCCCATTTGGTGCCAATGGTACCAATGTTTCTCTGGCCCAGCCTTACCAGGACACCTGCCTGAGCTTCGGGATAGGACATGCATGGTACCATCTACAGTGAGGAAACAGGTAAAGACTGCTTGCTTCAGTGGTCTTGGCACTTCTCGCCCACCAGAAGGGGTATGAGGAAGGGGCAGGGCTCAGGATGACAGCCCTAGACTCTGTCAATGGCCTGGGGCAACAAGGCTCTGAGGCCACACTAATAAAAGGCATGGTTCTTGTCTGCCTATCCAGCTGGTGCTCTGGCCTGGGGCTGGGAGGGGGAGCCCAGGCCTCCTCAGAGGCCTGGAAATGTGAGGCAGGAGACCTGTGCACAGTGAGATGGTAAGCCTGGGGCACTTGTAAAAGCCCATGCAAGCCTTGGCCAAGGTCCTGGGTGACAACAGGATGTCAGGAGAGGGAGGCAGCCTTAGATGCTGTCTCAGAGCTGGAATAGGCATAGGCTGATCCTCTGGATCCCCAAATCTCACACAGTTTTCTGGGCCAGTGAGGCACCCTGGCAAAGGAACACAGCTGAGACTAAGGAGTTAAGGGTCTCTGGTGAGTTGGGACAATTCACCCCAAAGTCCAACAAGCTTAGGTATCCCTAAGCCATCCATCAGGAACCTGAGTCCTGGAGGTCAGGGTAGTCCTAGCTGCTAATGGTCACACAGTGACAAAGAGCAGAGGAAGGCTCTGCTCCCTTTGGCTCCCTCTGATGCCCAAAGTCAACTTGTGACCCACCTTCTTGGTCACTTGTGCTCTGCCTACACATCCCCATAGTGAGAATTCTGGATTTAAAAAAAACTACACACACACACACACACACACACACACACACACTCAGCCGGGCGGTGGTGGCACATGCCTTTAATCCTAGCACTTGGGAGGCAGAGGCAGGCAGATTTCTGAGTTCGAGGCCAGCCTGGTCTACAGAGTGAGTTCCAGGACAGCCAGGGCTACACAGAGAAACCCTGTCTTGAAAAACCAAAAAAGCCAACCAACCAACCAACCAAAACAGAAATATTATAAGAATGTGTTCTTGTTTTAGTCCCAAGTGCAGGCTATGGGTTGGACAATCTGCTTCAGACTGTTCACAGCAACTACGATTTGCCTTGTGCTCTAGCAGGTGTGTGATTTTTGCCAGCTGCAGAGTTTTTGTGACTGTGTGATATTTGGAGTTCTGGGGGACTTTTCAGAGGGTCTATAAAGGCTAGAGTCCCAACAGGTGGGTTTGGTGGGCTGTTGGTTACTGTTTGTCAGCCATGTGCAAAGAAGAAACAAGAAGAAATTAGATATCCTAATGGTGAAGATCAAACTTGCTCCAGAGAGCTCGCTGCCCCTAACCAGCAGGAAGTCATCTAAGGGTAACACTGCCCCCTTTCCAACTCCTGACTTTATTCAGGGATCTCTTTCCTGTCTATCATTTTTCTCCCCCTGTCTAGGGTTAGTTGGTTGAAAGGGTAGAAGAAAAATGGTGGAGAAGGGTGCAAGAAGAACCTACAACATAGCAAAAGCTCACACACTTCCTGTCTCCAGCAGGTTTTATGCAGCTCAGATGAACATGGGGGTTGTCCGATACATCTTGCCTTTAGGTGACAACCTTGATGGAATGACAGTGCTATTTAATCTGATAGACCTTCATGTTGTGGATTTGGTCTAACACTTGAGTTATGTTAATTGGGTTCCCAAAATTGTATGAGAATCCACATGTAAGACACTGAGGGTCCCTGCCCCCAGCTGGCTTTGTCTGGTAAATCAAGTTGCTGGCAGCTAATGTATGGGCAGGGAGACAGAGGAAAGGAGACCAAGAGAGGAAGGAGGATCAAGAACCACCATGATAGGAAAGGAGAAAGACCAGGCCTGAGAAGTGCAGGACAGAGAGACAGCCAACCTGTAAGAGTCCGGGGATGGTGGCCCAGGAGGGCTGCAGGTGCTTATCGAGGAATGCACTGCTGCCACTGGGACAATGTGAGTAAAACTAATCGCCCATGACAATACCCCCACTCTCAGGTTGGTGGATGCTGAACTGGGTTCTGGGCATTGAGGGCACATCCTGGGAGTGTGAGGGCATGGACGGCAGGTAACCAGGGTGTCCGCTGCCTAGGAAATGCTGTGGTGGCAGCCAGTTCTATTGCTGAGGTCTTTTGCTAAGTTCATTCTTTGTGAATCCTAGACAGCACCAGAGGCTGCACTAGAAAGAAAGGGCCAAACAAATCCAGCCCAGAAGCCCTCAAGGGATGTAATCCCTTTCCCTCTCCAGCCCTCCCACAGCCTAGAGCCCATGCTCAACAACACACCTGGGACCAGGATGGGAAGGAGACCAGAGAGGTGCTGAGGTCACAATGCCTTTATTAGTGTGTTGGGGCATGGTGGCAATGAGGGTCTCAGCAGTCACACAGCATAATGCCTGAGGCCCCCATGACTGATTTCTAAGGCACAGGTATAGTGGCCAGCGCTGCTCTCCCCGGGAAGGGTTGTTGCTTGGGGCAGCCGGGAGGCCAGTCCGGCTTTCCAAAGATCCCTTGTGGCCCTGTCAGCTCCTTTTGTGCAACCTGGTGGCTTTCTGTCGGTAGATGTCAGCAGTGAAGGGCCTGTGGGCAGGGAAACACTCTAGTAGGTTGTTCCAGGAGACTCTTGTACCCCAGCACCAGAACCTGCTCCACCAGTAAGGATAGCACCCACCCACATCCCCACTGTCCCCCAGAGCTGCCTAGAGGCTTCAAAGATCAAGGAGGGGCCTGGAGGGACCGGGGTCACCTCCTTGCCTGCCTAGGTCTCAGGTGGCAGGTGTATCTTCCCCATTCCCAGCCTCTCAAGCCCGGTGAAGCTTGCCAGGCCACGTGAAGCAGTTCTGAGTGAGTGGCTTGATCTAACTCAGCCCATCACATCCATCTCCCACCCCACCACACATGTACTCACTCTTCATACAGGAGCGCAACAATGTAGACAATTGCCACCAACACTGTCAACAGCAGGCCTGTGGGACTGGCGTGCCTGCAGACAGACATACCGTCAGTTGCAAAGACTTAGCCACTCCTGCCGACATAATATGTGGTCCTTGCTGATGCTGGAGCTCCTCTGGTGGTGAGCTAAGCCTGGTGGCGCCCCTTCCTAGGTCTGGTTTTCTAGAGAGCCACAGGGAGGCAGGAGAGGAGGAAGACACCCCATGAAGTGGTCCATGCTTCTTCGTCTGCTGAGGCCGAGGCTCGGGGACAGGGGACATTTCCACTGCCCACCAGACAGTGTTCTTAGGAAATAAGTCTCTTGTAAAAAAAAAGCCAACCAAGGGCTGCCATGAGCACATGGCCTCTGGGGCAGATTTTGCCACCTGAGCTCTGGCCCATATACAGGTGCAGGCAGTAGCCACTGTATGGGCTAGTCTCGGCTGTGAGCCTTTCCCTCTGAGCCAGCAGTCTTACATTGGCCTTTACCAGGCTCACTCCCTACTGTAGCCAGTTTGTCCATGCATCTTGGAGGCTATGGGTGCAGGACACAAGACCCACCCGCCCTTCCGTCCAGCCACCTGGACTGTACTCCACTATCCCAGGCCCCAAGCTGAACTTCCACATCCTAGCCCAGAGACAGGAGTCCTTGCAGAATATACACAGCATTTCTGTCATGGCTCTCTGCAGGTGACCAGTCTCTGATCTCACTCTGCCAATGAATATAGACAGCCTGTTAGTGACAGCAGGAGGAACACAAGCATGTCTGCCTGAGGTTTCCAGAAATAGCTGCTGCTGAGCTGTCCCCCAGTCTATTTCTATGGTTACCTCTGGCTCCTCTGGCTCCTGCAGGGCCTGGGCTGCTGCATCCACCTCAGCAGTAAGGGGATGAACCAGAAGAGACAGAAGCAGGCCTCCAATAACCACAGGACCTGCTTGCCTTGACTGACCCCACTGCACATTTAGCCTCCAAAGGGCAAAGGGCACAAGAATGTGTGGCTCCGATAGGCCCCTCTGCCTTGCTCACTCCATTATGCCCACCTGGACCACACATTGGCCAGTGCATCCATGTGTCTGTCTGGGAGGGGCAGGGACACAGGGCCGCTCCACTGCACAGCACAGATCACAAGGCTCATCCATCCTTACAGTCTGGACACCACCTCTGCCATTGCCCCAGGCCTTAACTTCTCCCCCGACTCTTTCAGAATCCAACTTGTGCCTTTTCCAGAGCTTAGCTGGGCCCTAAATTAGTACTTTGTCCTTGCTGTCCCTTTCAACTTGGAACTTGGAACAGCTCCTGATGTCTGTGTCCTGGCCTCAGAGGGACTGTGGCCATCATGTCCTCCCATCCCTCCTGGCTAAATAAGCACTTTGTCCCTAGACAGTTCAGCTGTGGTTCTGGCCACATGGGGATCTGTGGGTCAGGAAAGACCCTGGAAGATGGCAGGTTAATGAAACTTCACTCTTTAGGGAGCGCCCTTGACACCATGCTGGCTGTGAGCATGAACCCCAAGTTCACTACTATACAAAAAGTTAGCAAAGCTGGAGGACTATGCCTTGGGAGCCAGGAACTTAATTAAGTACAAGAGCATCTCTGCCCCAGATGTACTGTACGGCCTGAGACAAGTGCAGGGCCTGAGGTGGGCGCAGGCTTCAACCTCAGTTTCCCCACTGCTCATGGGAAAGGATGGGCTCACTGGCTTGTATCTTCTGTCACGATTCCTAAATGAAGCAGGTCTTCAATTGCCTACAACAGCCACTCATGTACCCCCAGCAAAAGGCTGTGGGAGGCCCTGCCAGAATTTCTCCTGCCTTGATCCAAGATGGTGGGGTGGGTGAGAGTGCTCCCAACTGCTCTGGGCAGCCAGCTATCCAGCAGGGGTTAGGTACTGGGCAAATACCCCTTCCTGCCTCATCTAGCAGCACTGGCCCACGGTCAATGCAGGTTCAAAGACCTGCTAGGAGGTGGTGATGTAGGCATGAACAGTCCTGTCAGCTGGTTCCCTACACTCGCCCATCTCCATGGAAACCTGGCCACTTATGGTCACCTTGGTACAGCTTGACTTCCTAACAACCCAGGAGACACAAGACAGTCCTACTGGCAGATGAACAATGATCCAGATCAAGGAACCCAGAGTACCCCATTCCTTGTTGTACGACTGGGGAGAGCAAGGGTCCAGGGCCTCTTCCTCTGTCTGCTAGGGACTTCTATCTGTGAGTGGGACTTGAGAAGCAGGAGACAGGCAGGCTGAGGGAGGCCTGCTGAGTCAGCGTCTCCTGCCAGGTAATGATACATCTCTAATTAGCCCTCAGATGAAGGCCCCATCCCAGTCTGCTGGGCCTCTGCGCATCAATATTATTTGGAGGCAGCTGGTAGGTGTCACGTGTTCCTGGGAGCCCTGACCTGGCCACGCCAAGCTTGGAATGACCTTTATTCTTGGGCACCAGGCACTACTGGTGATATAAGGGGACTGACAGGCAGGCTACTTTGACGCGGGGCATGGGAACCCAAAGGAGGCAGGAAGGAGTTTCTAGAGGAGGGGGCACCACCAGTTGGGGTTGGAAGAACAGACTAGGGATGGATTCAGGCACACTCCAGTCAAAGAAGCAACATGCATGCAGCATGGCAGAGGAACTAAGTGTGCTGGGAGATCAGGAGGCTGTGGGAAGAGGGCTCAGTTTGTGTCCTGAGGGCAGCAAGTACTCACATGAGTGCCCAGCCTAGGTAGTTGGCTGTACTTCCCCAGTACATGGGGTTGTCCAGCACGCTGAAGGGAAATGTGGTCACTCTGGACTCCTTGAGGATCCCAAAGTAGTCACCTGTGGATGAGATGGCGCAGGATGTGAGGTCGCTTAGCCTCCCGTGTCCTTGGCCACACTATTTCTGAAGGAAATCCCTAGTGAGCCTGAAGGATCTGCAGGTTAGGTGCCCCAGGAGGCTCCGAGCCCACAGCATCCAGGACCGAGCTTTCCCATGAGTTCCACAGTGAGCCAGACACTGAGATGTCCTCAGCTTGGTCCTCTCCTCTTCTGAGCCCCAGCACACTGGTCTCCTCCTTCTGCCCAGGAGATGCTTCTGTATCTACCTGTCTCTCTCTTTAGAAGCCTTACCCTGGCTTGCTCTGTGCAGAGCTCTCTCCTGGGGCCTCCCTATCCTCCTGCAGAGCCCCTTCCCACCTGTGTCTGTCCTCCCCTATCAGCAGGGCTCTGCCCCTCCCCCCACCTACCCTCCTTATCCCCCAGGCCTCATTCTTTCCCTTGGATTGTCCAGATGCTCGGGGTGTCAGCATTTGTTTTGTCACCCAGGAAGAGGGAACCTTAACTAAGAAAATGCCTCCAAGAGATTGGCTCCTGGACATGTCTATGAGGTCTTTTCTTGATTAATGATTTATGTGGAAGAGCCAAGGCCCAGCTCACTGTGGGCAGTGCCCTCCCTGGGCAGGTGGTGGTCCTGGGTTGTGTAAGAAAGGTAGCAGAGCAGGCCACTAAAGGCAAGGCAGTCAGCAGTGTTCCTCCGTAGTCTACTTCAGTTCCTGCCTTAATTTCCAGCCTTGGCTTCCATTAGTGATGACATTTAAGCCAAGTATATCTTTCCTTCCAGGTTGCTTTTGGTCATGGTGTTTATTACAGTGACAAACTAGGACAGGTTAGCTGTGGCTCTAGCCTGCCCACCACATGCTTCCTGTCACTCTGAAGGTCAGCCCAGGGGAGTTGACATAAGGAGAGACCATCAGATGGCCAGTCATCCCTCCACCTACTGCATGCATAACCGGGCCGTTCTCACAGAACAAAGCATCTGGTCCAGGTCTCTACCTGGTGAGTGTCTCTACTGGGCCAGGATGGCCTTTCCCAGCAGCCTCTCCTTTGTCCCCTCCAACCCCCACTCCAACCAGAAAAACAATACAGCTTCATCCTGCGCAGAAAGTAGGGCAGCCAGCCCAACAAGAGGAGCCCCTGCAGGAGGGGCCTAGTAGAAATTGGTACTGTCATTGTCAGGGACAAAAGGTACAAGAGTCGAAGAGGCTGCCCAAGGACCACTGGGGGGAAGCAGGAAGCAGGGCAGTGGAGCCTGACGGTGGGTGGCACAGAAACCTGCTTCAGGCTGAGTCATGGAAGAGGGACCGTTCTGCCCCACTTCCAAAGCTTGCAAGACCCTCTGCTTTCTAGGCCATTTCTACAAAAGCCACGTCAGCACTTCCTGCACCCCTCAGACACTCATTTTACCCATCTGGCCCCCCACCACAGTGGGTGCCCCAGTCTGCCCTTTGGCTGCCTGAGCCCCCCTTCTGACCTACTGATCCTCCAGTTTGCGCTCCGCAATTCCTGTCAGCAGCCTGGCCTCATTCTCTCCCAGGATGGCTCCCAGCAGCTCCTGCCTGAGCGGTAAGCACTGAGCCACCAGAGACAGCACTGGGATGCCTGGCTCATGTGCTCCTTGGTTCCTTGTGGCACTGTCCCTCCTAAGCACACACTTCAGAGCTCCGAGTCTGCAGCTGGGCAGCCTGGCCCAGGCAGAGGCCAAGTCAATGTGTATGTCCTGGGAGGCTAGGGAACAGCAAGGCTTTGAAGACCAAGAGGCCCAGAGACTGGCCTGGTCTTTGTATAACAAGAAGCCAGGAAGGGCCAAATCTGGTGCTCTCTTGTAGCTGTGCTAGCTTCAAGGACATCCTGGGAGCTGGAACAGGCACCTTAGTAGATGGGTCTGCCACCTTCCATGCATCTGTGTTCTGAAGGCCCCTTATACTCAGCCTCCTTTGCAGAGTCAGTCTTGAGCTTGCCCTCTCTGCTTTCAAGATGATGGAAGTCACTGTGGTCATGAGGTGAGAAGGTTTCTGGCCAGACTAGACCACTTTGGGTTCCCAGGCCCAAAGCACCAGAGCCCCAGGGAGTGAAGGATGGAGAAGAGACCTCATCCCTCTACCTTTCACCCCACCCTAGACCTGTGCAAACTTTGCCTGTGGATACCATAGCCAAGATCCTACCACTTGGCAGGCAAGTGCACTAAGCAAACCCAGGAGTGGTAAGGAGGCGGAGGGTCTTAGCCCTGTTTGCCCCTCACCCCGTCCCAGCTGCACTCTGTGAGCCCCGTATACCTGACTATCCTACCACACCCCTTTCCATGCAGACAAGGACTGAGGGCCTTCTTCAAGGGGGAGCTGAGCCCAGGAGGGCACTCTGGGGCCCATCAACCAGGACTAGGGTCTATTCTTGTCTCAAAGGAAGCATGTTGATGCCCCGGAGTCTAATGAGCCAGCAAAACTGAAAGTCCTAGCCATAATAGGTGGGGCCCCCAGTGCTTCTCAAGTCTCAGAGACAGCAGCTGGTAGCCGCTGGACTCGGCTCCCCCTGAACCCTAGGGTACCTGCCCAAGGTCATCCCATACCTCAGGGTCTTACCTAGAAAGGTCCCAGTGAACCCCAGTGCATAGAAACTGGACAGCACAAACACGAGTCCCCAGCCCAGAAGTGCGAGGCCCAGGAAGTAGGTGGTGTGGTTATCCAGGCCTTCCATCTTGGGCTGGCTCATCATGGCCTGTGTGAAGCTGTGGAGCAGGGGACATGGAGAGATAGCATGTCATAGCATGTATGGTATGTACACTGCCTTTCTCAGAATTGTCAGCCCCAGGGTCATACACACAATAGCCACAGAGGTACTGCAGGTAGGGCCTAGGCTCCTGCATGAACTGTCCAATCTTCAGTGTCATGAGGATGGGGCAAGACCAAACACCCAGGCTGACCAGAGGTTTTAATCTTTTCAACAAGAAGTCACAAATTCTGACATATAGGCAAACTGTCCTAAATTTTAAAAATAGGTCACTCATGGAAGCCATTTATGGTTTCATGCATGTTAGCAGGGTTCAGTCCGAGGTCTATCACATTCAGGTACTGTCAACTTGCACGATGAATGAGAATTAAGCTCACGGAAGAAGGCACATATGCGGTGCATAGTACACAGCAAGCCTAGCACCTGGGGTCAGGCCTGGCTTGTGCAGGGCAGAGCAGGACAGGCCCAACCCTTAGATCTTACCTTGGCATACGCCATGTGTGGTGATGAGCACTATTCTCCATGCAGACCCAGGCCTGATGCTGGCTGTGCCCCACCCTGCTGATTTGCTCGCCCTGGCTCCTGCACTGGCCAAGCCACACCTGGGAAATGTATGTCCTCGCCTCAACTAGGCTTTGTGGCCAACGCTGGCAGGCCCTGAGTCCGAGCAGAGAGACTGAACAATGGCAGCATCAGTGGGCATGGAGGGGGCGGGTTCTCTGGCACCTGGCACAGGAGGGGGTGGAGGTTCGGGGAAGCAGGCTAGAAATGGATTTGGGCCTTGCCAGGAGGGAGTGGCCAGTGACAAGAAAAAACACTGACTGTGCCAGGGGCACCAAAAGGGGGATGTGTAAGGCCAGCACTTGTGTATAAGCATATTTCCATTTTGCCCAGTCAGTGCTTAGAGGACACATGGAGATTTCCTATTCACACACTGCAGCTACATATACTTCTCTCTACAGGTCCCCAACCCACTGATCCACCCACCCATCTGTCCATCTACCTACCCATCTACCCATCCATTTACCCACCTACATGTCTGTCCAGCCATCTATTCATCCACCCACCTACCCACACTTACCCGTCTCTATCCATTCATCCCTTCCTCAATCCGTGCACCTACCCATCAGCACATCCACCTACCCTTCCCCTTCCATCCACTAGCCTAGTCACTAGAGACCCGGATGCCGACTGCTCCATCCACTAGCCTAGTCACTAGAGACCCGGATGCCGACTGCTCCATCTACCCATGTGTCACTAGAGACCCGGATGCCGACTGCTCCATCTACCCATGTGTCACTAGAGACCCGGATGCCGACTGCTCCATCTACCCATGTGTCACTAGAGACCCGGATACTGACTGCTCCATCTACCCATGTAGAGACTCGGATGCCGACTGCTCCATCTACCCATGTAGAGACCCGGATGCCAACTGTTCCATCTACCCATGTAGAGACCCAGATGCCGACTGCTCCATCTACCCATGTAGAGACCCAGATGCCGACTGCTCCATCTACCCATGTAGAGACCCGGATGCCAACTGCTCCATCTACCCATGTAGAGACCCGGATGCCAACTGCTCCATCTATCCATGTAGCCCTCCGCCTTCTTACAGAAGCCTTTTCTCTTCCAGCAGACCACGTTCATCAATGGAGACAGTGGATTCTATAATCCTATTCCTAGACCACACTAAACTTTGCCTCCTTGGAATTCTACCAATCTGATGTTCAGCTCTTGGAAACTGATGTTGGCTCTCCACACGGGCCAGGAGGTAAATGAGAGAGAAGGGAAGTCAAAGGCCATGCAGGCTCCCTGCAGATACCTGTTTCTTGGCTACACTGCATAAGGACCCATGGCATAGAGAAGAGGGTTGGTTCTTTAACAGGTTGGGGGCGCCAACTGCCTCGTAGACTCTGAGCTCCATCTACCTGGATAGCGGACAGAGAGCCTGTGGATCTCTTTCTGACAACTTGTCTTGAGCTCTCAGGGACATCATCAGTGGCCACACAAGAGCTTTTAGCTTCTAGAGGCTTCAGCTAGAAACTGGGGGAAGAAATTCCATGGTGGGGATGTTACAGACAGACTATTCCAGAATGAGGAATGGCTAGAGCTAGGCGCCTTAAGGCTCAGAAAAAGTTCGGTACAAGAGGTGTCTGGAAGGGGCTGCACAACTGTGATGTGTACACACTGGGTGGAGCAGAGGCCAGCAGACTGACCGTCTCTCTGGAGGGAGACTCTGCTGGAAATAGCCTTCCTGCCAGCGACTTCTGGAGCCCATAGCGGGCATCTCAAAGACTCAGTCATGCCCCTGTGCCCAAGGATGGGCCACCCTGGCTCTGTAGCACTGGCGGACTTTCCTCAAGTGGCTGGGCTAGGAGTAGGGCAGAAAGGCAAAGTGCACCACTTGTGGGTCTTTTGTTCCAGCCTGCCGAGATGGTGTGTGTGTGTGTGTGTGTGTGTGTGTGTGTGTATATGTGTGTATGTGTGTGTGTATGTGTGTGTATGTGTGTGTGTATGTGTGTGTATGTGTGTGTATATGTGTGTGTGTATGTGTGTGTATGTGTGTGTGTATGTATGTGTGTGTATATGTGTGCATGTGTGTGGGGGGGATGGTAAAGAGTGGGGAGTGTGTCTCATTCTAGTTTAGTGGCCTACACACCACGTGACACAGAGGCTTGCTAGAATTGATGCTTGATTAAGTGGCTGGTTACATGCTTTCATATGCCATGAAAGCACAGTCCACTCCACAGGGGAATTAACAGGGAGCAAGTCGCTCTGTGGCCACATTCCACAGCAGAGTTGGGTAAAAAGGCAATTTTCCCTCAGAGTTACTCTGCACTGGGGTGTCAGGGATGGAGATTCATTCCTAGCCTTTGGGTTCTGTTTTCTTTTTTCTTTTTTTTAAAGATTTATTTCCTTAGTATATGTAAGTACACTGTGGCTGTCTTCAGACACACCAGAAGAGGGCATCAGATCTCATTACAGATGGTTGCGAGCCACCAGGTAGTTGCTGGGATTTGAACTCAGGACCTTTAGAAGGGCAGTCAGTGTTCTTAACCACTGAGCCATCTTTCCAGCCCTGGTTTTCTTATTTAAATTTTATGTGTATGAGTGTTTTGCCTGCACGTATGTCTGTGCAACACTTGTGTGCCTAGTGCTTGTGGAAGCCAAAAGTCATATCCCCTGGAACTGGAGTTACAGATGGTCACAAATCACCATGTGGGAGCTGGGAAATTGAATTTGAGTCATCTAGAAGAATAACAAGTGCTCTTAGCCACTGAGCAATCTCTCCAGCCCCTTGAGTTCTGTTTTAAATTGGATTGAACTTTCCATCAGCAACAAGACTAGAGGCTGCCTGTACTCTGCTCTCACACCAGACCATGGCCGTTTGAGTGTGCACAGCTCCAGAGAAGTTGTTCTGCCCCTGTGCTTCTATGGCTTCACCAGTGGGCTGCATTGCAGACAGCCATACAAAGTGTGGCCTGAACTCTCCCCGCATCAAGCTTCTCTTCACAGTCCAGCCCAGTCAAGTATGATCAGGAAAGTAGGCATCTGGTTGGCTTATTTTCCTAACACAGGGCACAGTAAATCAGCTCAGCCACATTATCCCCATAGCAAGGGTTGGAATGCATGGCTACCACGTTGCACTAACCAAAGCACCTTCTCAATGTGTCCCTAAGCCCAGCAGCATCCCAAGTGTCTCATACACCCGGGAGAGGAGGCAGCAGTGTGGGTAGGAGTCAGGCCACTGGCTGGTCCTGCTTCTGTTCTGTGAGCAAGCAGGTAGGTCCTCGGCCTCATCATGTGAAAAGAGATGCACACCACTGTCACTCAAGACTCTAGGCTATGTTGGGATCTCCGCTGAGAGGACAGATACAGTTCTACCTGAGTACCATTCCAGCTGGCCTCCCTCCTTCCTCTCTGGGAGAAAGAAAACACGACTCAGGTTTCCTCTCTGAGTCTCCAGCCATGATCAGGTATCTCCACGAAGAGACAGCAGGAAGACAAAGTTCCAGTGACCCTAGTCATCCACACTGTGCCCAGGGGCCGTTCTTTAGCCTGTGGCCCAGGAGTGGCCTGCAACTGAGGCTGGCTGCAGGACGAGCTGGGGGAGGTATTTCAATGGATGCCTCCCAAGCCTCATTGAAGGCACAGCCAGAGCACTGCAAGAGCAAACAGCACTTTCCTAATCACTTCCTTGAGTCTAGACTTTGCCTTAACCTCCAAATAACATGTTAGCTTAGCCCGTCTCCTCTCTTTCCAGACCACCAGCTAGCACAGGCCAGCTGATGCACAGTGAGTCCCAGGGACTCACCAACTACTATGGAGCCCTGGCATCACAAGAAGATAGACTGGCTCAAGCACACATGTGTTCTCCTACCGTGCTGACTCGGTAGGACACATACCATCTGGGGTCATATCATCCCAGGTGATGAGGACAAAGTCTTCAGCATGAGGGTTGGCACGTGGCCCGATAGTGCAGCACTTGCCTAGCAGTATGAAGCCTGGGCTCTGTCTCTAGGAACACAAACAGAAATGGGAGACTGGGCAGGTGGCATTGAAGAGGATGGTATGAGGTGGCACCACCTCATAGGCATAGGATTATCATCTAGGATGGAGAAAATGTTAGAGAACCCGACAACGGGGGGTGAGGGGGGAGATGGCTGCACACGGCTGGGAACCACCAAATGTCACCAAATTGTGTACTAGATCTTAACATATGTGTACTTGAACATCTACACAGAACACATACCGATATGTGGGCTACAGTGAGACACTAGGTAGGAACTAGATTAGAAGGGATGTAGCCAGCGGACCAAGGGACAGGGTCTTTCCAGCCCTCTGATGGAGTCCAGTGCTTGAGAAGGTGTCTAGTCCAGACACAGAAGCACCCTCACCTGCTCTTGCTGGGGGTCTGTGTACCAGTTGGAAGATATTTTTCTATGTGACTTAAGCTGGCTTTGACTTCCTGGGTTTAATCATTAGTCTTATCTCAGCCTCTCAGGGAGCTGGCACCATAGGCAGGGACCACCATGCTCTGCTCACTGCACCACCCTCTGATCCCTCTCCCCATGGTGACCTAGCTTTTCATGGCACCACCCTCCTGGCTCCACTAAGGTCCTCTTACACGCAGGCATCCATGCCAATGTGCCCACCCTGGCTCCTGCTTTCTCACTGACAACCTCCTGGAAGGAGCTGCCAATCCATTTTAGAGGAGGAAGTCAAAGCTCATAGAGGTAACCTGCTCAGGGTCACCAGCATAAAGGGACAGAGCTAAAGCTGACCTGGGACTGACTTTCCCCAGGCTGGCTTTGATTCATACTAGAATCCAGAGAAAACTCTTCAGCCAAGGATGCTTGGAACACCTTCCAACATCAGACAAAGCAAAATGCTACCCTTCTATTATGATGGTCACTGCCAAAAAGACCAGGGGGCTCAGTGTTGGCAGGAGTGTAGAGAAACTGGCCCAGCCTCGAGCTGCTGGTAGGATGCAGAGTAGAACAGCCACTGTAGAGAACAATCTGACAGGTTCCTAAAACATGAACGGTGACACTGTGGCGCAAAAATTCACTCCTAGGAACACTCCTGAAGAAACTAAGAAGATACTCAGATAATGGCACACCATGCCCACAGCTGCATTTCTCACAGGAGCTACACGTGTCACCAATGGATGGATGGATGGAGGGAGGGAGGGAGGGATGGATGGATGGATGGATGGATGGATGGATGGATGGATGGGCAGAACTGGCTTAACCCACACAGCAGGACATTACAGAGTCTTGGGAAGGAGAAAGTTCTGGTGTGTGCTCCAGCATGAGGCCATTGTGTTGAGTACAGTTAACTGGTCACACACCCTGACCCCTCCTACACAAAGCTCCATGAGAAGTGAGAGAGGACAGCAGAGTGGGGAACCAGAGCCAGCCCACAGGGAGGGGGCCAGTGCTTAAAAGGTGTAGAGTTTCAGCTTTGTAAAATAAAAAGGGTTCTGGAGATGGGTGGTAGTAACCATTATAAAACATCACAGAACTGTTTAAAGTCACTGAACTAAACCCTTGAAAATGGGTAGAGACCCAGTGTTTGCCTAAACTATCCTTATCCAGTGGGCACATTAAATCCTTGGCTGCTGTTTGGCTAGGATACTAAGATTAGGCACATTCCAAGGCTGTCCCGTGACCCGGCCACAGGACATAGATCCCAGAAGCTCCAGAGTCTGCCCACTCTGCATTTCTAACCAGTTTCAGTCCCACTTCTCCAGGGCCACTGCTCTCCAGCTTTCCAGCTGCTGCTGGGGTGTTCCTGGGGTCTGTAGCTGCAGCGGAAACAGCAGAAAGGGCCTTGTTGAACCACTGGTGAATGGGGCTGGCTGGGACGGGATTCTGCCAGGCTCCAGCTCTGCAGGGCAGTAACAGGCGTGCATCTCTGACCCCAGTAGCCTCCTCACTAGCGGTCCTGCATTACGGGAAGGAAAACAGACACCATCCGAAGCCTGCCGAGTCCTCAGAGTGAGGCAAGGAAGCCTGACATGTTGCTCAGGCTTCTAACCCCAGAACTCAGGAGGTGGGATTGCTGCAAACTCAGGGCCAGCCTGGTTTGTAAGGTAAGTTCCAGGTGGCCTGGGCTACAGAGTGAGACCCTGGCCAAAAAAACCAAAACCAACCAGAGTTTGAGGTTTATGAAGAAAAGCAGATCCCAGAGCAACTAGACAGCCTGTTTACAGATGGGAGATTTTCGAGAGCAATGAAGTCCGTGTCCAGCCAGGCTTGAAGCTGGTGTGTCACACACTGGGTTGTCTATCAGGAGACCTCATCCTAGCAAGGACATCTAAGTATAAATGCCACAAAAGGACTGAATGAGGGCTAAGTGAGAGGTGTCCCGAGGCGGGGAGACAGGGCCCGTTCAGCGGGGCTCCTGCATGGGGATGGACAGAGCAGGGTGGAGTGAGAGCTTAAGTGCTCTGAGGTTGAACACATCTGGGCAGGGGAACAGCCTCTGACTTGGCAGTATCCAAGTTGGGACGTACATGGGTTCTCCAAGTTGTCTGAGGAGCGTGAAGATGCCTTTCTGCCAGGTACCCAGTGGCACTCATTTCTAAAGGAGCTAGGAACGGGACAGCTGATTGGCCAAGCTATAGAGACAGCATTCCCAGACCTGGCCGACTTCAGCATGCTGGAAAAGGGTGAGCAGAGTGGAGGGCATCAGAAGGGCAGCCTTACCTACACTTTTACCCTATCATGGATGAACAAGGCCACCCTACAAAAGAGTCTTCCTGTGCCAGCCAACCCGGGATATGTGTCATAGGATCCACCCCCTCTAAGGATGATAACCTTTGTAGTACTTGTCCAGCCTGGAGATGTTTAGCACCTAAACCTTCAGGGCCAGGAGGCATAGACGAGGTTCTGGCAGACAGACAGACAAGCTGAGCAGGATCCTTACCCCACCCCATACTCCTAGTCCATAGGAATGGGAAAAAAGCCACAAGAGTCTTCAGTCAGGGTGTCCTGCCATGGGGAAGCTTGGGCCAAATGCTTACAGAATGAGAGTATGAGAGACCTGGGCCCACCACTCCTATCTCTGCCTGGCTTCCCATAGCCAAGCCAGGATAAGTGGAGTACACAGGCCAGATGTGCACGCCTTGTCTGAGGGCCTCGCCTCAGCAGCCAGACCACACAGGGTATCTTCCCAGTGCTCTGGACTTCTAAAGTGCAATAGCAAGTCAGGACTGAGGATTCCCACACCACCTTCTTTATTTCCTAAAGCAGTCAGCAGGCTTCCTGCAGCCTGTGTATGCAAAAGGCCTATGGTGAAATCCATGGGATGAGAAGTGGACTCGAGGCTCACAAGTAGCCATGTGAGTCTGGAACCACATCTGAAAATTAGATCCCACTGCCCTCCTGCACAGCCTGAGACTCCATGGTGCAGTGCTCAGCTCAGCTAGGCCCACTTAGGAGCTCTGCTTCCTACCCCATCACCTATACCAACAACTGATGGCGAAAAGGAAGTGCATACGTCCCAAGCCCAAGCTTCTTAATGATGCTCTAAGCATGACTTCTGGTCCCTAAGGACTCTTCGCCAGAGTGTCTATGTCCTGTGTTGGGATACTGTAGGAGTTCTAGGGATATAGGCAAGGGGAAATTTCAACAGGTTGTGTCCCCTCTGCTCAAGCTGTCCCTATCATTGGACAATGAAATGTCACATCCAAGATCACAAGGAAGTCTCTGCCAACAGAGATCTGTGACAACAGCCTGAGGCCTCTAGGAACATTCTGACACAGAACTCGAAAACATTGGTGAACCTGCTGGCCCTCCCTCTCCTGACCATGGCTTTCACACAGACAACAGCCCTCATGGTGGCCCAGGGCTTACCAGTGGGAGCGGAGGATGTTCAGAAGCAGGATGACGCTGCCCAGAGAATAGCAGGCTAGGTGGGGGGACCCGAAGGCTCTGCTCAACTTGCGAGTTCTCTGCTCCCACCTTGCTACCTGCATGAAGGGTCAAGAACAAGGGTGAGAGGTGAGGTGTTTGCTGGTACAGGAAGGGCAGAAGAAGCAGGCCTGAGTGCCCAGGCCCAGTTCCAAGGAAGGTGAACTGTATGTAGGAGGTGCAGCAACTGAGGCCAGTTGGGAGTCTGCTACAACCCAGGGCCGTTCACAGGATTTTTACCTTCCATTAGTGTAGGCAGGATGGGGTGGTTAACAGGCTGGCAGTCATGCCTAAATGGGAGGGGGAGGCTCAGATTCTAGGCCATCCTGAAAGCTGTGCATCCCTTCTCAGGCAGTTCCAAAGACCCCTATTATTCAGGAAGAGATAAGCAAGCACCAACAAAGAAGCCCTAGAAATGGTGGCCCCAGGTACCCTCCTGTCTATCCCAGGAACGCCCACAGGGTCATTTCGAGGGGCAAGGCAAAGGAAAGGCAGTCCCCCACCTTCACCCTGTGCTCAGCCTGGCCTTTCCCAAAGGTGCAGACTGTACGGGTAGGAATGGTTTTTAGTTTTACAATCCTTTGATTGGTTTCCAAATCATCACATCTCAGATCTCAGTGTCCAGCAGCCAGGCAGAGGAAGCAAGCAGGCAGCTCTCTCGTCTCTCTGCAGACCTCACCCCTGCACATGTCCATGTCCACGTTGTTAGGGCTGCCCCACTGGGCTTCGGTTGTGCTTTGCCTGACGCAGGTACTCAGATGAGCTCTCTGCTAATGCAGAGAGGGAGGGAGGGGTGAGCAGGATGCCAAAGGGCAAACGCTCACTCTGCTGCTCTAGTTCTGGGATTGAGTTATCCACCCACTTCTGTGTCCTGAATATAAATATGTATGTGTGTGTACATGTGCATGTCTTTATGTCCATGCATGTGTGTGTGCATGTATGTCTGTCTGTGTGTGTGTGCTGGAGGGCTTGGGGGCGGATACATAGTCAACAAATGAACCAGTTAACAGTTTATCATAAAATGGGTTGCGCTCCTGCCCAGCTCTGCCTGACAGAGCAGGAAAGGCTGAGCTGGGATACCTATGTGGTTAGATGTATTAAATGCCTTCAGTGGGGTTTTTCTCTGTGGTCAGCCACTCCATTATAGCCACAGCAGCCCAGACCAGGCAGCCTTGCCTGTTGCTCATGCATGCCTGAGGCTCATACAGCCTCCAGCAGGCCTCCAGTGAGTCACACTCCCCAAACCCTTAGTATGTGAGCCTGGTCTGTTATCAGATCCCTGCAATGTGTTGTCCTGCTCAGTGTCCACTGAAGTGGAAACTCGAGGGTTCTTTGGAAAGTCAGTTGGATGGTGTTTTGCTGGGGCAAATACATGAAGGAACGTTTAGCTGAAGCAGACACAGGTTGAAAAGATGCTCTGCTAAAGCAAGCATGTGAAAGGACACGTGATGAAGGATTCCTTGCTAATGACACACATGTATTGGAACACCTTACATTGCGTAGTTGAGCTGCATTTGTCAGGGCTCCATAGAGAGAAACACACCAAAAAACTTCTGGTGGTGTGCCACATCCTCAGACTCAGGCTGATTGTCACAGTGATGTCAGCTGAGACTGGTGCATGTGCTGAGGCAAGATACATGGAGGACATGTGATGTTTGGAGAGAGTATAAATAGGACTCAATGGACAGTGACAGAAGATGAGCTTGGCTTTCGTATAGAGCTAGCTGTGCAACACTTGTGGGTCTCGAGTCTTCATTGATCGCTGCTCATAAATATAAACATAAACATTTATGTTGAATTATAGCATGCTCAGATCATGAGTCAGGATTTGGGGGGGAGGGGTACAGGGGATTGGTTCTTTTGAGAGAGGGTTTCTCTGTATAGCCCTGACTGTCTTGGAACTCACACTGTAGACCAGGTTGGCATGGAACTCACAGTGATCTACTTGTCTCTGCTCCTAGAGTTCTAGGGTTAAAGGTGTGAGAGCCTCATGCCTGGTTCATAGAGTTAGTCTTTACAAACCATGTGACTCTGGGGCATTTCCTGCAGAAAGGACTGTACTTAGCATAGTTACTGAGGATCCCAGAGCTATAAATGTGCTTCACTCAGAGCCAGGCTAATGCTTGGGAAAGGGAGATGCTTGTATTCATTTCACTGTCACATAGAATCGTGTCCTCCAGGGTCCTTTCACGGGGATGCTGTCAGGGCTAGGACCAAGAAAGGTCAGGGTCTGCAGGGTATCCTGTGACTGTACTTTTAATGCTCATACACCAAAACACAGCCAGTCACCAGCTCAAGAAGGCTATGAGAGATATCCGCCCACACCACCCATCCATTCACATATCTACCCACCTACTAATCTAGTCATCTACTGATATAGATCCTGCCCATCCACCTATCAATACATCCATACCCATCCATCCACCCACCCATCCATCTATCCATCCATCCATCCATTCTCTATCCATCCATCTATCCATCTTCTACCCACCCGCCCATTTATCCATCCATCCATCCCTCAGTCCATCCATCAATCAATCCATCCACCCATCTATTCTTCATCTACCCACCCACCCATTTATCCATCCATTTTCTATCTACCCACCTACCCATCCACCCTCCTACCTATCCATCCACCCTCCTACCTATCCATCCATCCACCTATCCATCAAACTACTCATTTACACCCCATGCATCCATTTGCCCACCTACCCATCCATCTATTCATACTCAAGCACCATTCTACTCACACACCCAGTAACTTATTGGGGTCTGCTATAGGCCAGTAAATGTTAAAAAATAAAGTGTTTCGAAAAGAAAACAAAAAAAAACATAGCATAACAATGATGCTCTTGTTTTTACACCACACACGTAATTAAAGCCAAATGTGCCTCATTTACTGAAAACACCAGCATGAGCTCCTCCCCCAGGGAGCCACTGGGCACAGTGGAATTGACTAATGAGAGCAGGCAGAGAGGCCTTGGCTGGCTCCTCCAACTCAATGAGAGTTAGAAAGGCAGAAGAGCTGCTTCTGGGACTACATTATTTTCTGGAAACATCCTCTTGCTTGCTTTTCACAGCTCTAAGAAATCCTGGAAGTAAAGGCTAGTCAGTTTGTTGTTTTAAAGATTAATTTTTAATTTTCATTTTTGAGTGTGAGTGGGTGGATGGTGGGTGGTAGTGTGTGATTGGCCAGAAGAGAGCATTGGAGTCCTTGGAACTGGAGTCACAGGTGGTTGTGAGCCTCCTGACACGGGTGCTCGGAACTGCACTCGGGTCCTTTAGAAGACCTTAACTGAGGAGCCATCTCTCCTGTCCCAAGGTGGCTATTCCAATGGGGACTGGAAAGGAAGACAGGCTCCTTGTGTTCACTGAAGAACTAGCCGATAAGCATCTGGATGGTGCCTGGCAGAACATCAGGCTACATGGAGTACTTAGGCTCATGAACCAGCTCCTCTCCATACTGCCTTAGGGGTGATTCATGATCCCTGCTTTATTTTCCTGATATGTAAAATGGAATAATGATGTGCCCCAGGATCACTGTGAAGAATAAGGAAGCCACATCACTTGAACTCCTTGTTGGAAATTTGGTGTACACTGGGGGAGGTGCCATTGTTTCAGTTTGATGTCTGAGAGTAAGGAACAAGATGACATGAAGATGATGATCCAAGAGAGAAGTTCAGAGGGCACGTGGCTCCTGTCTTCCTCATTCCAAGGCAGGCTCCAGAGAAGCAGAGACTCCTGATGGGAAAGCTAATGTTCCACCACCTCTTCTCTCCCCAGACACTCAAGGCTCTATAGCAGGGGGTAGCATCGGAAACCCCTCTGGCCCAGAGCGGTTGAAGGCACAGCTGAGGCTTCCTAGGTCACCAGGTGTCCCTTGTCCTAGAGAACCTGGGCCAGAAGCATGAGGGAGCTCACCCTAGGTGTGCATGCTTCCTAGCATAGGACAGAGGTTGGAACTCACCTGTGCATTCAGCTAGCTGACACACACACAGCACACACATGGGCAGAGTTTGAAGCATCACTCTTCACTCACTTGTGTGGTGTGGCTTGGAAGCTGAGCAGCACCCAGTAGTACCCATCATGGCTCTCATGAGCCACGCAGCCCCTGGCCCAAGAGGGCAAGCAAGACCCTATCCAACATGCCTTCTTTGCTGCCCTCACCCTGATGTGACCTTGCTCTTAGTCACCATTCCCAATACTCAGTACCACCTGTCACTCAGGTACTGAGGGCCTAGCTCCTTCCTGAGGCCTATCTTAGTCTTGCCATCTCCTCCTTAGAGCTATGAACCTTCAAAAAGCTACTGTCATGGAACCAGCCAGTCACCTCGGATGAAATTATCCTCTGCTTCCAGCCCCTGCCACGGTGCAGATTTGCATGTGCACTGGACTGCCTGGAGAGGGTCCCAGTCACATTTGGCAACTAGGGCACAAAACCCTGGCTCATTTAGTACTGTCTTCCATTTCCAATCAGCCCACTACATAAGTTCACTTTCTATATAAGGGATTTCTCTCTCTCTCTCTCTCTCTCTCTCTCTCTCT
>NW_022196911.1:55204009-55216787 GCF_008632895.1 Mastomys coucha
CACACACACACACACACACACACACACACACACACACACAGAGAGAGAGAGAGAGAGAGAGAGAGCACAGGAGGCAAAGCCCTAAAGAAGTCCAGCAGACTGCTAATTCAATTTGGATTCTAATTTTGGCTACAGAACTGCTTGTAGCATCTTGTGAGGATGGAGCCCACTGCCGGAGGGGATGACTGGCCTCACTCTCGAGAATGACTCTGCCAACAAGTAGAAAGGGAGATGTCTACACAATCATTGTAGGAGCACTCCAGGATATAGTGCTCAGTAAAAAAGCAGGCACAGGAGGGTCTCACGTGGCTTCCTTGTAGAAATTAAGAGGATAACCCTCCCATTCATGTGGATACCCAAGGGAACCCAAATAGCGAACACAATCTTGAAAACGAGAACACACACTTCCTGACTTGGAACTTCTTACAAGCAACAGTCATCAGGGCAGTGTGGCGCTGGCACAAAAATGAACATACGAAGCCCAGAAAGAACCCCCATATGCTCTCAATGGCTTTCTCACCAGGCACCAGACCAAATGGACAGATACGAGTAATCAGTTCAACACTGTGCAGAGACAACGTGCAGATGAGGCAGGACAGGCCATCAGTGACAGCTAAGGGGCCCCGGGAAGAGAAGGAAGCCCTTGGTTCTGGGATCTATTTGAGTTTCCTGCTGGCTCAGCCAAGAGTCCTCAACATGGCTAATGAAGCCAGCAGAGACAGTGCTTTCCTAGACACCTCAAACTAGGTTGCCAGAAATAGCAAGCTGAGCTCATGGCCAGAGCACTGGCCTGACTACTGCATCAGCACTCCTGGCTGTCCTGAATCTAAACAATGGGCTTCCAGAGCCACCTCACCATTGCATTACAAGAGGAGATCCTATAAAAGAAATAGGTAGACCAGCTCATGCATTTTGACTGAAATTTGGCTTAAACTTGGAAATTACATCCTTTAAGCAATGTGACTTTAAAAGAATCCTATATAGAGTTACTTTTAAGAAAAAACTGCTAGCTCACTTAGTAAAAGTTGGTTTGGTGTTTTGTTTTGTTTTGTTTTTTTGTATTTTAATTTGTATGTGTATGAGTATTTTGCCTGCATGTACTATATATATGCCATGGAGGCAGAAGAGGGCATTGTATCACCTGAGACTACAGTTACAGACTGTGGTGAGCTATCATGTGGATGCTGGGAATCAAACCCAGGTCCTCTGGAAGGGCAGTGGTGTGCTTAACCACTGAGCCATCTCGAAGACACCTAAGTGTGATCCTCTCCTGAGAACCTATACCCTGTCCTCAATATATAACGTCCTTTTACCAAATACATATCTCCTCCCCACCTCCTCTCTCTTTTCCTTCTCTCTACACATGCTTGCCCTTAAATCTGAAAAAATGGTTTCTCTTATCTCTATTTAATAAACTCAGTAACTTGGGTGTTTTTGTCTCTTTTTGTGCAGTGGGTATACTAGCTTTTTGTCAACTTGACAAAACCTAGAGCCACCTCCATGAAATAATTTCCTTAATCAACTTGCCCTGTGGCCATGTCTTCAAGGATTTATCTTGTTTAATGATTGGTGTAAAACGCACAGCTCACCTTGGGGGCAGCACCGTTCATAGGCAGGTGGGTTTGGGCTACATAGGAACCATAGCTAAGGACAGGCCATTGAGTAAGACAATAAGCCTCATTTATTTCTCCATAGTTTCTGCTTGAGTTCTGGTCCTGACTTCCCTCAAGTGCTGGAAAGGAAACTGAAAAATCAAAAACAAAACAAAACAAAACAAAAACAAACAAACAAACAAAAAACCCCTTTCTTTTCCAAGTTGTGTTTATCGCAGCAACAGACAGCGAGGTAGAAAAGATGGGGGCTGTGGAGGAAAGACAAGACAGGGGAAGAGATGGAAGAGGAAAAGGAGAGACACATCTTGGTTCCTGAGACTCTGGGGATTGGCAAGGCAAACAGCAGATGTTTATAGAGGTTTCTGGTAGCCTAGGCACACAGGCCTCTCTTAAGCCTCTCCCCTTAGGAGAGGAATCTGAGTTATGGCCTGGCACTGAGTTAACATGGATACAAGAAAGGTAACCTTTTAGGTGGCTTAGGGAGTGTCTGCTGACCTAGAAGAAGGTCATAGGAATGTACTGAAGTAGGACCTCACTTTGTCTCTAAGATGCCACCTCCAGGAAAGATCCAGGCAGAAGGAGCCAAGGAGCACCTAGCTGTCTCAAGAATCCCCCAGAGGACTAGAAAGGTGACTTGGCAATTTGGAGCACTGGCTGCTCTTCCAGAACACCTGGGTTTGATCCCCAGCACATCCATGGTAGCTCACAGTGAGCCATAATTCCAGCTCCAGGAGAGCTGACATCTTCTTCTGGCCTTCAAGGACACCAGACATGTACGTGGTGCATAGAGATGCAAGCAGGCAAAACACCCACATACACAAATCAAAAATTAATTTTTAAAACTATTTTTAAATCCCTCTGAAGGAGAACAGATTGGTTCCTGGGACTCAAAGTGGCTTATCCTAACTTCCAGCCCATTCTCTCCCTCCTGCAGGAGGGCACCAAGTCAGAGCATACACTGGCCTTGAAGTTCCTCAGGTCCCATGAAGATAGATGTGGGATGCTAGAAATGTTGCTTGCCCCCATCTAACAGGGAACGGCTGAGGGATCACACCATTCCAGTGTTTCATGGCTCTTCCAAAGGCAGCTGCCCAAGAGCCCTGGGCTAGAACAGGGGTTATGTACCATGGAGACCACAAGCCAGCTGATACCAGGCAACATTCTGTTCATGTAGTATGTGGTGTGTGTGTGTGTGTGTGTGTTGGGACTACATATACACATATACACGCATGCATTTGGAGATCTTCAGAAGCCGCCCCCTATGTCTTTTGAGAAGGTCTCTAACTGGCTTATAGTTCACTGATTATCAAAGGCTGGGTGGCCAGTGAGCTTGTCCCTGCCTCTTCAGAGCTAGGATTACAAGTGTGCTTCACTCTTCCTAACTTCTCACATGGCCACTGGGGATCTAACTCAGCTCCTATGCTTGCGTGGCAAGTACTTTACGGACTGAGCCATCTCTCCAGATCTCCAGCGCATATTCTTTTAAAGATTCATGCTAAATCCATTGAGAGAGAAAGGAGAGGCCAAAAGGTTTATGCTAAGATTCGCCTGCACCTGTGGCTTTTCTAACACAGTGACCTTGTGTTCTAAAGAGTTCTTTTTCGAAAATAACCTAGACACGACTCTTCGACTGTTAACCAAATATAGTGAAACCTGGTGGCCTCTACAGTCAATATTGACATGGACTTCAGCCTGCCTTGGGAAGGAAACTTCCAAGTATCTGGTGAACAGTGAAGTGGTTGTCTGATAAGCAGCCAGGCCTCCCAGGGGCTGGGCAGCAACATCTCCATCACCATCCACCCAGTGCTGCTGCCGCCAATGGGCTTGTGGGATGTTTTGTTTTGTAATTGCAGGGTTTTTGTTTTTTTAAATGAAGAAAGATAGGTAGATTTTCCAAGAAGATATTTCATTTTGTTTTTTAACTTTAGGTCAGATTTATTGAGACAAAATTCCGGGTTTTTGTTTTGTTTTGTTTTGTTTTTTAAATAGAGTCTTGTTATACTGTCTACAGGAAATGTAGGCACGGGAAATGGAGCAAAGACTGAGGGAATGGCCAACCAATAACCTGCCCAACTAGAGACCCAGCCCATGGGCAAGCACCAGTCCTTAGCACTCTTCATGATACTCTGTTATGTTTGTGGGCAGGAGCATGTTGCCCTTTGAGAGGCTCCACCCAGCAGCTGACTCAGACAGATACAGACACCCACAGCCAAACAGTGCATGGAGCATGGGGACTCTTATGGAAGAATAGGAGGAAGGATTACTGCCGGAAGTGGATAGGAACACCACAGAAAGACCAACAGTCAGCACCTAACCTGGACTCTTGGAGACTGAACCACTAACCAAAGAACACACACACTGACTGGGCCTAGGCTTCCCCACACATATGTAGCAGATGTGCAATTTGGTCTTCATGTGGGTCCTAAACAACTGGAGTGGAGGCTATCTCAAAAGCTGTTGCCTGAACATGGAATATGTTCTTCTAGCTGCATTGCCTTGTCTGGCCTAAGGGGGAGACAAGTGCCTAGTCTCAAGGAGAAGGGGGCATAGGGGAAGGATTGTGAGAGGGGGTGACTGGGAATGGGGCAGTAAGTGGGATGTAAAAGAGTAAATAAATAAATAAATAAATAAATACCTTGCAAAATGGCCCAGGCTGGTCTCTAATTCTTGATCCTTCTGCTTCAGCCTCCCAAGTACTAGAACTACAGGGATGAGCTACCATGCCCAACAAATGTATCACAGTCTATGAATTCTGACAAATAAATGCAGTCATATACACATTGCCAAGACAAGGAACAGACTTGTCCACTCCTTGAAAAAAAAATCCCCGAAATAACCAGGTTGTCCTCACCTGTCCCTGGCTTGTGTGCCACCCCTTTTTTGTTTTGTGTGCCCCCCAAAAATGTAATCCTATGGTCTGTAGCTCCTTGATCCACATGATGTCCCTGTGATGTGTGAGTAGATGCGTGACTTGGTCCCTGGATGTCTGCAAAGGATTCTACAATGTAGACACACTGGGTTGGTTGACCTGGAAGCTGGCTACTCAAGCTGAATACAGGATGCAGTTATGCTAAACACAGGTGCAGCAGACATCTGCACACACCTGGAGTTGTGAGGCTATGGACTTTTATCTGAGTGCAACCACAGAACCTCACCTGCTAACAGGACTGCTGAGCAGCGAAGACGAAGGCCTTCCTTAGGTCAGGGGAAACATATACACAGGACTCTGCCCTTCCCTCTGCCAGGGTTCCTGTGCCCCACTTCCCCACCACCCCATAGGGGAGGTAGGAAGGTCCCAGACAGCTACAGAGCAAAGACTGACCTGGCAGGCAGGATGTGCCGCACTTCTCACCTTGAGAGACTCAAAGGAAAGCAGCAAACCTTCCCTCCCTCAGGCCAGAGGCTGCACGGTGGGGGGGACAATGCTACCAAAGTATCCTAAGTCTTTGCCAGTTCCTGCCCTGAAGCTCTGGGGTAACACATAGACTCAGGCAAGCACTCTTGAGTTGTGGTATGATGGAGGGCAGGTGGTACCCCAACGGTGGACCTGCCTCTGAAGGGTCTGAGAAGCTGAGCCCCCAGATGAACCATTAATTAGGAAGGTTTCAGAGCTATCTGAGCACAGCCTGGCCCTTTCCTATGACATTCCCAGGTAAAGGGGCTAGGACCAATTCCAGAGAACCAAACATTTAGTCAGGTGTCTGTTCCCACCATCCCTACAATGTGCTTGTCCAGAGCCTGTAGCATCCCTTCCCCAGCACAGCCCTTCCTCCAGGGCAGGCTCAGGAGCCAGAAGGCACTGTAAGTCTGCTTGTGGGCACTCCTGCCACTCACTACCAGGAGCACCTGGCATACATTCACACCAGGCAAATAGAAATCTCCAAGCGCTTGTCTGAGTACCTCAAAGCATAAAGCAGGTATTCTATAAGATCTACTGAATATAAAGATTCCTGGAACAGGAAGTGAACCTGCTGGCGGGGTGGCGGGGTGGGGAGGAAGTTAGGGGGAGGGCAGAAAAAAAACTTTCTTTTTCTCTTTGTGAACTGTGACTCCTCCTCCTCCTTTGTGAGCTGTGACTCCTCCTCCTCCTTGGTGACTCCTCCCATTCATGCATAGCACTCACTGAGAGCTCAGGGCTTGGCTGAGCTGGAGGTAAGACCAGCTGAGGGGGCTCTGTGGTTACAGAAGTAACTGGATAGCTATTCCTCCACAGCTATGGATATCAACAGTGCTAAGCACAGGCCTGCAGCCATATGAAGCCCTATGGGAAGCAGGTGCCAAGATAAATGTTATCTTCAAGAACCCCACAGGAAAGGGGTTCTGGTACATCCATGGGTACAGTGGGGCTTTTTCAAGATACCTCAAGTCAGCAGAGGACCCTAATCAAACCAAGGCTCTTTTCATAACCCTTGTTCGATGTGGAAGACATCCCCATCTTTTCACTAGAAGTTTGAGGGACCAGGAAACCTTCTGTAGAGATAGGGCAGGTAGCTAACTAAGGATCACTGGTCCCCACAAGCAAAGCCTGGCTCCCAAGAGAGAAGGCACCAGAGAGGTACTGGGATCAACAGCAGCATCTACATCATAAGAAGACTCAGACACTGTGGGCCTTCATCTCCAGGGGGCCTGGTTTCCTGCTGTAGATCCCACAAGCCATGGGGATCTACATGGGTCCTTAAGAGTCTTCTGAAACTAGGGATGCTGGAGTAGCAACAAGGGACCTCAAGGGGTAAATCCTGTGATGACTATTTCCCAGGGATGGATTCTGACCTTAGAGGGAGTAAAGAGCCTACCACAGATTGTAAAACTTTAGACACCAAGGGTCGTTACTCAGGTGCCTAAGGCTATCTGATCCTGCTTTGCCTGTGGAAGCCAGAGTCTCTGCCATACAGAAACTTTCCCCTGAGGACTGAGCTGCTAGGCCTGACTGATGCTGGATCAAGCAGCCTGGTCATGGCCTCCTGGGCCCTAAACACTGCCTGCTTGGTGCTGCCTCTGAGAAGGTTCTTCCAAGGCCAATGAAGCTTCCTGAAAGCCAACACTTGGCTAGAAAGGCACAGCTAATCCTCTTATTAAGGTGAAAGCAATGTGAGTTAGTGGAACTCCTGTAGTTAATCTAGAGACAGGCAGGGCCAGACCATTATCTGTGGGCTTCTATGTCACAGCCAGGGAGGCTGGCCCAGGACAAAGAGGGCCAGCTAAGGTAAGCTGAGGCATTGGCCTGGCTACCTTGGCCCACTGCAGTTTCCTGGAATTACCCCAGCTCTCACCTACTGCCACCTCTCTGCACCTATGTGGCCCATGCTGCCTGCTCTGAGTATCAGCAGCCAGAAGAGGCCTCAGCCTTCTAAGAGGGCCAGCTGAGAAGGTGGACCACAGCAAGGGCACGGGGCTACGGTACAGGGCTTCCTCTGGTCCGTCTAAGACTTCTCAGGGCCCTGGGACTTTACCACATACACAGGTCTGGCCCTTCGCTGGCCCTGGAGGGGGAAGCAATGAGAGTAAGCTCATCATCTTCTTGAGATGCCAGGAAGCTGCAGTGGCCTGCAGCGGCCATGGAGGAGGTGGGTAAGCTGGAGGCCAACTCCTGTACCTCATTCCCATAGGCCTCCCAGGCTGGAACATCTTGACACTGAGAGAGCCTTGGGACACAGCTCTGCTCTTTGCAGCTGCTTCCCTTAGAGGCTGGCCTTCTCCCCTTCTCAAAACTGCTATACCCAGTGCAACTCCCAGGTCAGCATCCCCACAGAGCCTGCTAGAATGCCCACTGGAATGTGGCCTCAGAACTTGCATTTTGTTCGGCCCCAGGGATGGACAGGAAGAGTCATTCTACCGTGCTCTAAGGGCCCTTGGCCCTCACATGTATACTACATGGCCCGCTCAGTCCTATAACCATTTGCATGGCTGGGACATTTGTCCCTCAAACGCCCCTATCACTCTAGGCTGTGTTTCCCTCTTCTAGCTTCCTCTATCCACAGACATGTGAGCGTGTTGTCATACTGTACAAAAGCTTATAACAATGTCAGTATAGAGCCTGTCCCTTCACCACCACGGCCTGGCACCCTACTATGGGCAGACCCCCAAAGGGGTAGAATTGGGTATTGCTCCTCCTCAGGGTCACTGAAGAACAATGCTACTTAGGAATCAAATGCCTCTTCAGCACACATCTGCAAGAACCTTGAGGGGAGCAAGAGACGACACCTGCATGACCAGGCTACGTGCAGAAAAGGGCTCGGGACTTTTCTGACCCCAAACAGAACTTCTGAGCTTGGCTATGAATGTAGCCTGTGACTTGAAGCTACTAATGAAAGGAGGAAGCTTTTTCACTGAAGGAGAGGAGAATTTCAAGATGGAGCTCCTGCTTTGTGGCTCCTCAACAATACAGCCTCTTTACCAGTGGTGTTGGCACACCACAGGGGGCAGGCACAGCTGGTACGAGTCTGGATGCAGACAGGTATCTCACAGAATCCTCTGCCAAATACGAAAACTTACACAAAGAAGAGACAAAGGCACTGGGGGCTATGTGACTTGCCAGAAGTCATCCAGCGGGGTAAGACGGAAGGGAGGCCTCATCCCACACCTCTAAGTCCTATGGCCTTCTCCTGCAACTAGCTCTGCCAGGCGAGCTGAACAGACCACAGGGTGGCCAGGGAGGGGGTGGAGGAGGGCAGAGTGCAATTAATAGCTGATATTTCACATCTGAACCAACTCAGGCCAAACAGAACTATTTCCCCTCCCTTAATTCTCAGAGTCCTAAGACCATTTCCCTACAGGATGTGACACCTCAACCATCCTCCACACACTGTAGGGGCAAATCTGGAATTTTGGTTTCTTAAAAAAACACAGAGACACTATAAGAATGTGTTTTCGTCTAAACCCCAGGTGTGGGAGTGGGGCTGCATCTGACTGACTGAAGCAGCTCTAGCAGAGGCAGAATTTTGCCAGCTGCGGATAATTTCTGCAGTTGTGTGACTTTTTGAGTTCTGGGAACTTTTCAGAGGGTATATAAATGCTATAGCCCCAAAAGGCAGGAATGGTAGTTGTTGGTCATTCAGGGGTGTTGGTTGTAGTTTGTTAGTAGTTGTGCTCAAAGAATAAACAAAAGGAAAGAAATTAGATTCAGAAATTTCTTTATCTCCATCCCCTTTATCGTTCTTTATCTAGTGTTAGGTGTTAAGTTTATCGAGGCATAAAAGGTGGGGAAAAAAAAGAACTCACAAAATAGTAAAAGATCAGCTACCACACACAAAACTGGTGCAGCCACAGGCATTTGATGTGCAGTGCTCCCACCAAGTGTTACGGAGGATGGTTTGGGAGGATTAGATCCAGGGCTGCCTTCCTCCTGAGCATGACCAGTATGCACCCAGTTCCTCATGCCCTGAGGTAATACATTTCCTATTCCACAAAGCCGCATACCCCTTGTCTTCCATTTCTCACAGGGGCAGCCACCACGTAGGGGCCTGTGTCCCCATGGCTGGGCCCTGCTGTGCTAGGTATTTTCCCCATCTCACAAACACCTGAGGTGACTGACTGCCTCACAGTTTCCATGATGATCAGCCTGGTCTGTTGTTTCAGGTCTATGGCACATCGGGGCAGGTATGGAAGGCAGAACAAAGACATTAGCCACATGGCTGGGGAACAAGACAGGGAGAGGAGGGGCTAAGCTCCCACTTAAAGACCTGATTTTCTCCTGCTGGGGTATACCCTTTAAATGTCTCACCACATCCAACAGTGACACAGGCCGGGGGCAGTGGGGGAGAGGTACCTTCCACACATGGGCCTTTGGATGACTTGTTTAAAGCCACACTGCCTTGTAGCTTGTGGCCTGGTGTGTCTCTCCTTTTGCCTATCAGACTATGAACATTAAGACCACAGGGAGGTGGGATTTCCCTCCAAGAATCTCATCCTTGGAGAAGGGAGAAAAAAATGAAGCCTTCCCAGCCACAAGGAGAACTTGTCTCTAGAAGAGAGATGCCACGTGCTGGTGATTTTCAGGCTGCCTCACAGGAGAGGCTGAAGCATAGACAATGAAGGACATGAGCCAGGACTGCTTAGCTGTGCAGTCCCCTGGCCCTCTATCTAACCCTCACCCTCACATGAGGACCTCGAGAATGGACTTAACAGGAAAGGGTCACCGGACCTCTTTGTCCCTCTTCCCAGTGTGGTCACATTAAATAATTCTTCTTCTTGTACTTTTCACTATTACTCATTTGTTACATTGGCTTATTAAGAACAGGCAATTGAACCTGGTTTATTGGGGTGTCTGCCACCTGTGACAAGGTGGCCCTGAAGGGATGTAAAGGCATCCCTGGAGAGATGGCTTAGTGATTAAGAGCACTGACTTCTCTTACAGAGGTCCTGAGTTCAATTTCCAGCAATCACATGGTGGCTCACAACCATCAGTAAATGGGATCCAATGCCCTCTTCTGGTGTGTCTGAAGACAACAACAGTGTACTCATATAAATAAAATAAATGCTTGCTTCAAGCAGCTATTGGAATCATTTTACTCTGGGACAATTTTTTTTAAATCTCCCCACCTTAGCTGGCACCAGCTACTTTCAAAACCTCTCTTTAGCGGAGCAGAAAAATGAGGATTTGAACTTTGTTTTGTATTCTGGAGAAAGTCTGGCGGCTGGTGTGTTTCTTCCCCATGGTGTCTGTTTGGGGACCCAACTCAGCTCCTGGGGTTCTTCTGTGGAACCATTTGGCTACTGTGCCATTTGTAAGGCATTCCTTGCCAATTTGAGTTTTTTTCCAAGTGAATTCTGCTGAACTGTTTGGGCATCTGCTATGTGATGAGGAGAGTTTTGAGCCTCTGTCTGAGCCACCAAGTTCTGTAGATAGTTCATTTGAAACAGAAACAAGGGCATTTGTGTGTAATGATGAAAACATTAAGACTTTACTGCCTCTGTGACTGGGAACCCTAGGGAGAGTTGTACCTAACTAGTCTGTCACCAACATAAGATGGTTTCCCAAATGACAGCCACGAGGCAAAAGCAATCTCTGCCACAGAGCTCCTGAAGATAAGTTTTTAAAAATCCCACTTGAGGAGCAGACCTTGGGTGTAAGCTCCACAGCCAGTCCCACAACACCCAGAGGAAGCTCCACTCTCAGGTTTTCTAACATGCTCAGGGTCACAGGATCCCAGAGACAGCTTGACTCTGAGGAGTTCCTACACAACCAAAATCACAGGAAAGACAGGCTCCAGTCAGATTTAGCCAGGGCAGGTAGCATTAGAGATAACCAGATGGTGGGGGGGGGGCAGGCAAGTATAAGAAAATAAACAAACACAAACACAAAATAAACAACAAACCAAGGTTACTTGGCATCATCAGAATCCAATTCTCTCACCATAGCAAGTCCTAGACACACCATCACACCAGAAAAGTAAGATTCAGATCTAAAATCACGTCTCATGATGATGATACAGGACTTTAAGAAACACATAAATTGCACCTTCAAAGAAATACAGGAGAACACAGGTAAACAGCTAGAAGCCCTTAAAGAGGAAACACAAAAATCCCTTAAAGAACTACAGGAAAACATAATCAAACAGGTGAAGGAAATGAACAAAACCATCCAGAATCTAAAAATGGAAATAGAAACAATAAAGAAATCAGAAAGAGAGACAACCCTGGAGATAGAAAACCTAGGAAAGAAATCAGGAGTGAGAGATGCAAGCATCACCAACAGAATACAAGAGATAGAAGAGAGAATCTCAGGGGCAGAAGACACCATAGAAAACATTGACACAACAGTAAAAGAAAATGCAAAAAGCAAAAAGCTCCCAAAACATCCAGGAAATCCAGGACGCAATGAGAAGACCAAACCTAAGGATAATGGGTATATAAGAGAGTGAAGACTCCCAAGGTAATGGGCCAGTAAATATCTTCAACAAAATTATAGAAGAAAACTTCCCTAACCTAAAGAAAGAGATGCCCATGAACATACAAGAAGCCTACAGAACTCCAAATAGACTGCACCAGAAATTCCTCCCGTCACATATTAATCAAAACACCAAATGCATTAAACAAAGAAAGAATTTTAAAAGCAGTAAAGGAAAAAAGTCAACTAACATATAAAAGGCAGGCCTATCAGAATTACACCAGACTTCTCACCAGAGACTATGAAAGCTAGAAGATCCTGGGCAGATGTCATACAGACCCTAAGAGAACACAAATGCCAGCCCAGGTTACTATACCCAGCAAAACTCTCAATTACCATAGATGGAGAAAACAAGATATTCCATGACAAAACAAAATTTATACAGTATCTTTCCACAAATCCAGCCCTACAAAGGATAATAGATGGAGAACACCAACATAAGGAGCAAAACTACACCCTAGAAGAAGCAAGAATAATCTTTCAACAAACCCACACAAACTTAATTCCACGTCTTACAACAAAAACAACAGGAAGTAACAATTACTTTTTCTTAATATCTTAATACAAAAATTAATATTACCAACTTATCCTAATTGATTGAAATCCAAAAATATGAGGAATTAGAAATTTGTTGACTGTCATCCAATGGTCTCTCTAATTTGGTAATTGGAGAAATAGGTCCAATATTGTACAATCCATATACACTTTCAGCTTGTTTGTCCGTGACAGTGTCTTGCTGTGTACAACATAATGGTCTTGAAATCTTGCTTCTCCTATCTCAACCTCTCTATTAGTAGTATTGCTTATTTCATGTTTTTACACTATACTATGGTTTTCAGAACAGCTTACATATTTCAAAAGTATTTATACAGCCAAAAAGAAACATAGACAATTAAATTGGGAGGTGGCTTGTAAGAGAACAACAAAGAGTAAGACTGAATGCTTTGCTTAATGTTTGTAACTCTTGTATCAAGTTTGAAGAAGAGGACTCTATGAGTTACTCTTTCTCTGAGATGAATGTTTTTCTAAATTATCACAGCCCATGAACCAAATTCTTACCCTCACCTAATGTCTGTGCTACTCTCCAAGCAGAACCCTTGTTCATTGAAAAAGTTGGTAAATGACTTTATGGATAGACCATCTTAATACACTCACCATTTCTTAAATGAATGTAACTTGTTCTCTGTGGGCTGAGAATAAAGTCACTCACTCAAGCAAAATAACTTTGACCATAGCAGGAAGTCTGTATCCAAAAATCGTGGCTACAATTCATTACTTG